>NC_049217.1:13171595-13471595 GCF_013347855.1 Anguilla anguilla
GACTTTTGCACAGTACTGTATATAATATTTAAATAGTGAGAGAGAGCCATGCCAGCTCTCAGCCCTTAAAAGCATTAACTTCTGTACTTTTTGAATTCATGTAAACAGACAGAATTCAGAAACAACGTCATGTGTCCAAACAAGCCTCAAACTTGGGTTATTTTGCATTTTCTCCTTTTTACTGCCAAATATATCATCACAAATGGTCCAGTACCACTATCAATAATTCTGCCCATTGGACATTTAGCTACATCTGCCAATGAGAACATCTCATTTTGAAATTAGCCAATTACCAGACACTCAATACACAGGCAAAAGAATGTTGTAAAAACTTTGCGGTCACCATCTTGGTTTTGTATGGAAGCTACGTTGCTTGCTAACTAATAATTGCAGATATCTGTAAATTTGCCTTTTTTAGCTATGTGAAGAGAATGTGGTCAAATTCCTATCATGCCTATAAATCTAAACTATATGTTTATTATTATTATTGTTATTATTATTATTATTATTATTAATAATAATAATAATAATAATAATAATATTATTTTGTTTAGAAAATTCTGTTCTCGGCAGAAGTTTACAGAGTAAATGTTGGAATGTGTTCTTTGTGCCACAGAAACACACTGAAAATGGCTGCACAGAGCAACACACCAGACTTCACTGCAATACCAATACCGCCTGGTCCATCATCTCTGCCAGTAGGTACTGTATCAGAGGTTTCTGCTGCATCACAGTTTATGAATAATCATAAAAAGATATGCCCAAGGACAGAAGTCAAAGAACAGTCTAAGATTCTGATAAGATGTAATTCAAAGGGGTCCCACTGAACTTGAGAATGAAGCCTCTAGCCAATGACAAGCATTCAAGCACAGAAAGTATTAAAGTAATTTTTTAATCTGTAATGGATGGGCAGAGCAGTGTTGTGACATGGTTGGAGCCCAGGAGATGATTACAAACTTGAGTTAAACAAGCTTCTCCATTCAACCCATGCGGCTTTGTCCGATTAAACTATGAATGATTTAGATTCTGAACACAGAAAAAATAACAATGTATTTTTGCTTTCTCACTCAAACATTTTAGGTTTCACACGTCAAAACTTTTCAACACATCTGGAGAAAGTCAGGTTCTAATATGGTGATGTAAAATTAATGCCACTCACTCATTTCAGTGAACCCTTCAACAGGTCTGACAACCGCTTAAGACAAGCCATTTATTGCAGAAGTGAGGCTCTCAAGGGCACTACATCATGAGCCATCGGTCAGATTTATGCATATGCAAGTAGCCTTTACACTCAATTTGGTGCATTAAAATATTCTGCTAAGTGCCTGTGGAGCAGAGTGGTATAATTTATTTTAAAAAGAAACAATTGTGGGTTTCGATCAACTGAAATGTAAAACAAGATAATTTCTACTGCAAATGAGATTTAGTAAAGTTGAAAATGTTGACTGTTTAGCAGTAAAGCTCTCTGTATTATTTAGTCAGCATTTATTATAATTTAAACTATGGTATTAAACCTAATTGAAACCATTGGTAGCTTGGAAAACTTCAGAAAACCCATTTTAAATCTATTAAAAATCAAGGTAAATATCACGAATACAATAATACAAAAGGAAAATGATATGTTTCAGGTCTTTTAAAAAGATTTTTTAAATTGAAAAAATATTTAATATATTGCTTTTTAATGGCCATAGGTACCCATGCTACAGCAGAAAATATTTGACTCATTCAAAATCATTAACAAACCTGTGTCCTAACCATTCTTCAAGCTGCTGAACACAGCCGTCAACTCGCCTTTATCCTCAGACTTACGGTTTTCCTAACCCTAACCCTAATTTGGGCCCTTAACCCTAATTGAAGCCATTGGTAGCTTGGAAAACTTCAGAAAACCCATTTTAAATCTATTAAAAATCAAGGTAAATATCACGAATACAATAATACAAATGGAAAATGATATGTTTCAGGTCTTTTAAAAAGATTTTTTCCTCGAAAATTTTTTTATATATTGCTCATTATTTAATGGCTATAGGTACCCATGCTACAGCAGAAAATATTTGACTCATTCAAAATCATTAACAAACCTGTGTCCTAACCATTCTTCAAGCTGCTGAACACAGCCGTCAACTCGCCTTTACCCTCAGACTTACGGTTTTCCTAACCCTAACCCTAATTTGGGCCCTTAACCCTAATTGAAGCCATTGGTAGCTTGGAAAACTTCAGAAAACCCATTTTAAATCTATTAAAAATCAAGGTAAATATCACGAATACAATAATACAAATGGAAAATAATATGTTTCAGGTCTTTTAAAAAGATTTTTTTTCATTGAAAAATATTTAATATATTGCTCATTTTGTAATGGCCATAGGTACCCAAGCTACAGTAGAAAATATTTGACTAATTCAAAATCATTACCAAACCTGTGTCCTAACCATTCTTCAAGTTGCATTCTTTCAGATCTTTTAAAAAGATTTTTTTTCATTGAACAATATTTAATATATTGCTCATTTTTTAATGGCCATAGGTACCCATGCTACAGTAGAAAATATTTGACTCATTCAAAATCATTACCAAACCTGTGTCCTAACCATTCTTCAAGCTGCTGAACACAGCTGTGAACTCGCCTTTACCCTCAGACTTACGGTTTTCCTAACCCTAACCCTAATTTGGGCCCTTAACCCTAATTGAAGCCATTGGTAGCTTGGAAAACTTGAGAAAACCCATTTTAAATTTATTATAAATCAAGGTAAATATCACGAATACAATAATACAAAAGGAAAATTATATGTTTCAGGTCTTTAAAAAAGATTTTTTAAATTGAAAAAATATTAATATATTGCTCATTTTTTAAAGGCCATAGGTACCCATGCTTCAGTAGAAAATATTTGACTAATTCATAATCATTACCAAACCTGTGTCCTAACCATTCTTCAAGCTGCTGAAAACAGCCGTCAACTTGCCTTCACCCTCAGACTTACGGTTTTCCTAACCCTAACCCTAATTTGGGCCCTTAACCCTAATTGAAGCCATTGGTAGCTTGGAAAACTTGAGAAAACCCATTTTAAATTTATTAAAAATCAAGGTAAATATCACAAATACAATAATACAAAAGGAAAATTATATGTTTCAGGTTTTTTAAAAAGATTTTTTTAATTGAAAAAATATTAATATATTGCTCATTTTTTAAAGGCCATAGGTACCCATGCTTCAGTAAAAAATATTTGACTAATTCAAAATCATTACCAAACCTGTGTCCTAACCATTCTTCAAGCTGCTGAACACAGCCGTCAACTCGCCTTTATCCTCAGACTTACGGTTTTCCTAACCCTAACCCTAATTTGGGCCCTTAACCCTAATTGAAGCCATTGGTAGCTTGGAAAACTTCAGAAAACCCATTTTAAATCTATTAAAAATCAAGATAAATATCACGAATACAATAATACAAATGGAAAATAATATGTTTCAGGTCTTTTAAAAAGATTTTTTTTCATTGAACAATATTTAATATATTGCTCATTTTTTAATGGCCATAGGTACCCATGCTACAGTAGAAAATATTTGACTCATTCAAAATCATTACCAAACCTGTGTCCTAACCATTCTTCAAGCTGCTGAACACAGCTGTGAACTCGCCTTTACCCTCAGACTTACGGTTTTCCTAACCCTAACCCTAATTTGGGCCCTTAACCCTAATTGAAGCCATTGGTAGCTTGGAAAACTTCAGAAAACCCATTTTAAATTTATTAAAAATTAAGGTAAATATCACGAATACAATAATACAAATGCAAAATAATATGTTTCAGATTTTTTAAAAAGATTTTTTTTCATTGAAAAAATATTAATATATTGCTCATTTTTTAATGGCCATAGGTACCCATGCTATAGTAGAAAATATTTGACTCACTCAAAATCATTACCAAACCTTTGTCCTAACCATTCTTCAAGCTGCTGAACACAGCTGTGAACTCGCCTTTACCCTCAGACTTACGGTTTTCCTAACCCTAACCCAAATTTGGGCCCTTAACCCTAATTGAAGACATTGGTAGCTTGGAAAACTTGAGAAAACCTATTTTAAATTTATTATAAATCAAGGTAAATATCACGAATACAATAATACAAAAGTAAAATTATATGTTTCATGTTTTTTAAAAAGATTTTTTTAATTGAAAAAATATTTTATATATTGCTCATTTTTTAATGGCCATAGTAATAATAAACATGAAAATGATATGTTTCAGGTCTTTTAAAAAGATTTTTTCCTCGAAAATTTTTTTATATATTGCTCATTATTTAATGGCTATAGGTACCCATGCTACTGTAGAAAATATTTGACTCATTCAAAATCATTACCAAACCTGTGTCCTAACCATTCTTCAAGTTGCATTCTTTCAGATCTTTTAAAAAGATTTTTTTTCATTGAACAATATTTAATATATTGCTCATTTTTTAATGGCCATAGGTACCCATGCTACAGTAGAAAATATTTGACTCATTCAAAATCATTACCAAACCTGTGTCCTAACCATTCTTCAAGCTGCTGAACACAGCTGTGAACTCGCCTTTACCCTCAGACTTACGGTTTTCCTAACCCTAACCCTAATTTGGGCCCTTAACCCTAATTGAAGCCATTGGTAGCTTGGAAAACTTGAGAAAACCCATTTTAAATTTATTATAAATCAAGGTAAATATCACGAATACAATAATACAAAAGGAAAATTATATGTTTCAGGTCTTTAAAAAAGATTTTTTAAATTGAAAAAATATTAATATATTGCTCATTTTTTAAAGGCCATAGGTACCCATGCTTCAGTAGAAAATATTTGACTAATTCATAATCATTACCAAACCTGTGTCCTAACCATTCTTCAAGCTGCTGAAAACAGCCGTCAACTTGCCTTCACCCTCAGACTTACGGTTTTCCTAACCCTAACCCTAATTTGGGCCCTTAACCCTAATTGAAGCCATTGGTAGCTTGGAAAACTTGAGAAAACCCATTTTAAATTTATTAAAAATCAAGGTAAATATCACAAATACAATAATACAAAAGGAAAATTATATGTTTCAGGTTTTTTAAAAAGATTTTTTTAATTGAAAAAATATTAATATATTGCTCATTTTTTAAAG
Organism: Anguilla anguilla; assembly: GCF_013347855.1. Lineage (NCBI taxonomy): Eukaryota > Metazoa > Chordata > Actinopteri > Anguilliformes > Anguillidae > Anguilla > Anguilla anguilla. Next base: position 13,176,715 of record NC_049217.1, read on the forward strand.
GCCATAGGTACCCATGCTTCAGTAAAAAATATTTGACTAATTCAAAATCATTACCAAACCTGTGTCCTAACCATTCTTCAAGCTGCTGAACACAGCCGTCAACTCGCCTTTATCCTCAGACTTACGGTTTTCCTAACCCTAACCCTAATTTGGGCCCTTAACCCTAATTGAAGCCATTGGTAGCTTGGAAAACTTCAGAAAACCCATTTTAAATCTATTAAAAATCAAGATAAATATCACGAATACAATAATACAAATGGAAAATAATATGTTTCAGGTCTTTTAAAAAGATTTTTTTTCATTGAACAATATTTAATATATTGCTCATTTTTTAATGGCCATAGGTACCCATGCTACAGTAGAAAATATTTGACTCATTCAAAATCATTACCAAACCTGTGTCCTAACCATTCTTCAAGCTGCTGAACACAGCTGTGAACTCGCCTTTACCCTCAGACTTACGGTTTTCCTAACCCTAACCCTAATTTGGGCCCTTAACCCTAATTGAAGCCATTGGTAGCTTGGAAAACTTCAGAAAACCCATTTTAAATTTATTAAAAATTAAGGTAAATATCACGAATACAATAATACAAATGCAAAATAATATGTTTCAGATTTTTTAAAAAGATTTTTTTTCATTGAAAAAATATTAATATATTGCTCATTTTTTAATGGCCATAGGTACCCATGCTATAGTAGAAAATATTTGACTCACTCAAAATCATTACCAAACCTTTGTCCTAACCATTCTTCAAGCTGCTGAACACAGCTGTGAACTCGCCTTTACCCTCAGACTTACGGTTTTCCTAACCCTAACCCAAATTTGGGCCCTTAACCCTAATTGAAGACATTGGTAGCTTGGAAAACTTGAGAAAACCTATTTTAAATTTATTATAAATCAAGGTAAATATCACGAATACAATAATACAAAAGTAAAATTATATGTTTCATGTTTTTTAAAAAGATTTTTTTAATTGAAAAAATATTTTATATATTGCTCATTTTTTAATGGCCATAGTAATAATAAACATGAAAATGATATGTTTCAGGTCTTTTAAAAAGATTTTTTCCTCGAAAATTTTTTTATATATTGCTCATTATTTAATGGCTATAGGTACCCATGCTACAGCAGAAAATATTTGACTCATTCAAAATCATTAACAAACCTGTGTCCTAACCATTCTTCAAGCTGCTGAACACAGCCGTCAACTCGCCTTTATCCTCAGACTTACGGTTTTCCTAACCCTAACCCTAATTTGGGCCCTTAACCCTAATTGAAGCCATTGGTAGCTTGGAAAACTTGAGAAAACCCATTTTAAATCTATTAAAAATCAAGGTAAATATCACGAATACAATAATACAAATGGAAAATAATATGTTTCAGGTCTTTTAAAAAGATTTTTTTTCATTGAACAATATTTAATATATTGCTCATTTTTTAATGGCCATAGGTACCCATGCTACAGTAGAAAATATTTGACTCATTCAAAATCATTACCAAACCTGTGTCCTAACCATTCTTCAAGCTGCTGAACACAGCTGTGAACTCGCCTTTACCCTCAGACTTACGGTTTTCCTAACCCTAACCCTAATTTGGGCCCTTAACCCTAATTGAAGCCATTGGTAGCTTGGAAAACTTCAGAAAACCCATTTTAAATCTATTAAAAATCAAGGTAAATATCACGAATACAATAATACAAATGGAAAATAATATGTTTCAGGTCTTTTAAAAAGATTTTTTAAATTGAAAAAATATTAATATATTGCTCATTTTTTAATGCCCATAGGTACCCATGCTACAGTAGAAAATATTTGACTAATTCAAAATCATTACCAAACCTGTGTCCTAACCATTCTTCAAGCTGCAGAACACAGCCGTCAACTTGCCTTTATCCTCAGACTTACGGTTTTCCTAACCCTAACCCTAATTTGGGCCCTTAACCCTAATTGAAGCCATTGGTAGCTTGGAAAACTTCAGAAAACCCATTTTAAATCTATTAAAAATCAAGGTAAATATCACGAATACAATAATACAAATGGAAAATAATATGTTTCAGGTCTTTTAAAAAGATTTTTTTTCATTGAACAATATTTAATATATTGCTCATTTTGTAATGGCCATAGGTACCCAAGCTACAGTAGAAAATATTTGACTAATTCAAAATCATTACCAAACCTGTGTCCTAACCATTCTTCAAGCTGCGGAACACAGCCGTCAACTTGCCTTTACCCTCAGACTTACGGTTTTCCTAACCCTAACCCTAATTTGGGCCCTTAACCCTAATTGAAGCCATTGGTAGCTTGGAAAACTTCAGAAAACCCATTTTAAATTCATTAAAAATCAAGGTAAATATCACGCAAACAATAATACAAAGGGAAAATGATATGTTTCAGGTCTTTTAAAAAGATTTTTTCCTCGAAAATTTTTTTATATATTGCTCATTATTTAATGGCTATAGGTACCCATGCTACAGCAGAAAATATTTGACTCATTCAAAATCATTAACAAACCTGTGTCCTAACCATTCTTCAAGCTGCTGAACACAGCCGTCAACTCGCCTTTATCCTCAGACTTACGGTTTTCCTAACCCTAACCCTAATTTGGGCCCTTAACCCTAATTGAAGCCATTGGTAGCTTGGAAAACTTGAGAAAACCCATTTTAAATTTATTAAAAATCAAGGTAAATATCACGAATACAATAATACAAATGCAAAATAATATGTTTCAGATCTTTTAAAAAGATTTTTTTTCATTGAAAAAATATTAATATATTGCTAATTTTTTAATGGCCATAGGTACCCATGCTACAGTAGAAAATATTTGATTCATTCAAAATCATTAACTAACCTGTGTCCTAACCATTCTTCAAGCTGCTGAACACAGCTGTGAACTCACCTTTACACTCAGACTTACGGTTTTCCTAACCCTAACCCTAATTTGGGCCATTAACCCTAATTGAAGCCATTGGTAGCTTGGAAAACTTCAGAAAACCCATTTTAAATTCATTAAAAATCAAGGTAAATATCACGCAAACAATAATACAAAGGGAAAATGATATGTTTCAGGTCTTTTAAAAAGATTTTTTCCTCGAAAATTTTTTTATATATTGCTCATTATTTAATGGCTATAGGTACCCATGCTACAGCAGAAAATATTTGACTCATTCAAAATTATTAACAAACCTGTGTCCTAACCATTCTTCAAGCTGCTGAACACAGCCGTCAACTCGCCTTTATCCTCAGACTTACGGTTTTCCTAACCCTAACCCTAATTTGGGCCCTTAACCCTAATTGAAGCCATTGGTAGCTTGGAAAACTTCAGAAAACCCATTTTAAATCTATTAAAAATCAAGGTAAATATCACGAATACAATAATACAAATGGAAAATAATATGTTTCAGGTCTTTTAAAAAGATTTTTTTTCATTGAAAAAATATTTAATATATTGCTCATTTTTTAATGGCCATAGGTACCCATGCTACAGTAGAAAATATTTGACTCATTCAAAATCATTACCAAACCTGTGTCCTAACCATTCTTCAAGCTGCTGAACACAGCTGTGAACTCGCCTTTACCCTCAGACTTACGGTTTTCCTAACCCTAACCCTAATTTGGGCCCTTAACCCTAATTGAAGCCATTGGTAGCTTGGAAAACTTGAGAAAACCCATTTTAAATCTATTAAAAATCAAGGTAAATATCACGAATACAATAATACAAATGGAAAATAATATGTTTCAGGTCTTTTAAAAAGATTTTTTTTCATTGAAAAAATATTTAATATATTGCTAATTTTTTAATGCCCATAGGTACCCATGCTACAGTAGAAAATATTTGACTCATTCAAAATCATTACCAAACCTGTGTCCTAACCATTCTTCAAGCTGCAGAACACAGCCGTCAACTTGCCTTTACCCTCAGACTTACGGTTTTCCTAACCCTAACCCTAATTTGGGCCCTTAACCCTAATTGAAGCCATTGGTAGCTTGGAAAACTTGAGAAAACCCATTTTAAATTTATTATAAATCAAGGTAAATATCACGAATACAATAATAGAAAAGGAAAATTATATGTTTCAGGTCTTTAAAAAAGATTTTTTAAATTGAAAAAATATTAATATATTGCTCATTTTTTAAAGGCCATAGGTACCCATGCTTCAGTAGAAAATATTTGACTAATTCATAATCATTACCAAACCTGTGTCCTAACCATTCTTCAAGCTGCTGAAAACAGCCGTCAACTTGCCTTCACCCTCAGACTTACGGTTTTCCTAACCCTAACCCTAATTTGGGCCATTAAACCTAATTGAAGCCATTGGTAGCTAGGAAAACTTGAGAAAACCCATTTTAAATTTATTAAAAATCAAGGTAAATATCACGAATACAATAATACAAAAGGAAAATTATACGTTTCAGGTCTTTTAAAAAGATTTTTTTAATTGAAAAAATATTAATATATTGCTCATTTTTTAAAGGCCATAGGTACCCATGCTACAGTAGAAAATATTTGACTAATTCAAAATCATTACAAATCCTGTGTCCTAACCATTCTTCAAGCTGCTGAACACAGCCGTCAACTTGCCTTCACCCTCAGACTTACGGTTTTCCTAACCCTAACCCTAATTTTGGCCCTTAACCCTAATTGAAGCCATTGGTAGCTTGGAAAACTTCAGAAAACCCATTTTAAATCTATTAAAAATCAAGGTAAATATCACGAATACAATAATACAAATGGAAAATAATATGTTTCAGGTCTTTTAAAAAGATTTTTTTTCATTGAAAAAATATTTAATATATTGCTCATTTTTTAATGGCCATAGGTACCCATGCTACAGTAGAAAATATTTGACTCATTCAAAATCATTACCAAACCTGTGTCCTAACCATTCTTCAAGCTGCGGAACACAGCTGTGAACTCGCCTTTACACTCAGACTTACGGTTTTTTTAACCCTAACCCTAATTTGGGCCCTTAACCCTAATTGAAGCCATTGGTAGCTTGGAAAACTTCAGAAAACCCATTTTAAATTTATTAAAAATAAAGGTAAATATCACGCAAACAATAATACAAAGGGAAAATGATATGTTTCAGGTCTTTTAAAAAGATTTTTTCCTCGAAAAAATTTTTATATATTGCTCATTATTTAATGGCTATAGGTACCCATGCTACTGTAGAAAATATTTGACTCATTCAAAATCATTACCAAACCTGTGTCCTAACCATTCTTCAAGCTGCTGAACACAGCCGTCAACTCGCCTTCACCCTCAGACTTACGGTTTTCCTAACCCTAACCCTAATTTGGGCCCTTAACCCTAATTGACGCATTGGTAGCTTGGAAAACTTCAGAAAACCCATTTTAAATCTATTAAAAATCAAGGTAAATATCACGAATACAATAATACAAATGCAAAATAATATGTTTCAGGTCTTTTAAAAAGATTTTTTTTCATTGAAAAAATATTAATATATTGCTCATTTTTTAATGGCCATAGGTACCCATGCTACAGTAGAAAATATTTGATTCATTCAAAATCATTAACAAACCTGTGTCCTAACCATTCTTCAAGCTGCTGAACACAGCTGTGAACTCGCCTTTACCCTCAGACTTACGGTTTTCCTAACCCTATCCCTAATTTGGGCCCTTAACAGTGAGGAAATAAGCTAAATCCTAAAATGAATGTGCAAAAAGTTTTTTTAAAACATATTTATTTATATAACAAAGCTGAAAACTCCCCCGGATATGAACAAACTAGTTATATCAGAGATGAGAAAGCAGTTCATCGAAAACAAGTCACCCCAAAGCTATATAAAAATAACAAATTACAATAAACAATGAATTACATCAAGATTTTCTTTCAAGTACAATCAGTTTTTTCAGTATGGACAAAAGTTGATTTTGAGTTTAAATTTTATATAAATTGAAAGAAAAACGAACCTGCCCAATAAGAAAGGTTCTGCATTTCATTCTATGAATCATTGATCGTGCTGAGTTTGACGCTTTGAAGAATAATAGATTTAAGCACTTTGCTGTCCTTCCTGAAAATCCCCTGTAGTTTTAAATAAACAGTGATAGACAGCAAGCTAAACGGTACCTTTGTGCCACTTTTTCCTTCAAATTGGACTACATGGGATTTGATGTGCTGCAACTGTACGATTGCATATGATTTGCATCTCGACAGTCCAGGGAGAGAAGCATAAATGGCCTTTAAAAAACAACAACAACAACAACGAAAACACATTTAAATAAAATATGTATAGCCGAGTCTCACCAAGGGCAATCAATAATTGAATAAAATTAGTGATCTTTTCTATTACTGAATACGTGTACTACCGCAATCCATTATGATAAAGCTGCGCAGCCACAACAAACGTGTTGCAAAGAAATCCACAGGGGTACAAGTCAGAGTGAGAGAATGGGGGGAATTGTTGACATGCATTTTCATGAGCACTTGCGAGTACATTGCAGTCGTGTTTTCTTTACATGGGTCCTTTCCTATTGTTGATTCTCACCGCATTTTGCATTGCGTTTTCGTGCAAGACGTCACACATTCAATAGTCAAAATGACTTCGGAAGATGAAATGCCCAGCGTTGACAAAAGTCACCTTATACAAATACAAGCTCAACATTTTACACGTTAAGCAATGATCAGATGACACAAATCTCCAATAGAGGACCATGTACAAGCCTTAATTGAATTCACATCGCTGATTGGATATAAAAGTTAAATCACTATTGATCTGGGTGTCAATCAATTGTTGATTGTAAAGATTCTATGAAATCTTCAGGACTGTAAGATGAGAAGTGGACACAAGAAATTAGTAACAGTGATATTAGGGAACATGGGGTAAGATGCCAATAATAAACAAATATTTTACTTAAAAAAATGATTGATCAGTTTGCGTATTTAAAATGTAGCATTTGTACATTGGAATATATGAGCTTTGTGTAAACTAATTTCAGATTTTCACCCATATGGAAATCTACGAAAAAGGTATTCCTAAGGGATCCTATTTTATGCTGTGTTCCCCTAATTCCGAGAAAATTAAAGCGTTGCACTATAAACAGTAGCTATTGATAAAATGGTAATAATAGATTTATTGCAAAGTTTCAATATCACTTGTGCTTAATAGAGGGGACCGGACTCTTTATGTAGAAACAAAGAACGAAGTAACAAATAAGCTGAACAGCCACGCCATACCAACAGGCTATAGTTCTACAGAGAAATTCATGCAATTAACTTCAACTAGTTTACACTGCTATATCATCGTTTAAGGAATCGCGTCGCCTTTCGCTCAAGACATTTTGCTCATTGAAATGTTCTCTCGAGGCAATAATCCTCGCTTTATCATGCATCTTTATTCAAGCGCAAACGAGGATGTGAGATTTGCACACAATCGGGTACGTGTAGATTCGAGATAACTTTGTGACTTCGTCATTGAGGTACAATTTTTGATATTACCATTAAGCATGTTTAACAAATACCGTTCTTAGAATTTTTTTTTGAAATACTTGGGCTGGAAAAATTGGCTTTGTTCAAAATGGAATGCATCTTAATCCCACAGAGAGCATAACACCATCGATCAAAGCACTAGGATAACGACAGGTTACGTTTTTGTGTGGAGAACATTCCTCCAATTGTATTCTCGCCGGAATGCGTTTTTCAGCATGCTTACCATTTACGTCCCTACAATGCTCTCAGTGAATAACGTCTTCAAATAAGCATAATATTGTGCAAATGTCCAAAACAAGATTCAGTGACATATCTACCGTCCAGGGAGTCTTGAATATTGGCCACCGCGCTTGCATTCAGAATCATGATAAATTCTTTCCCAAAAAAACTCCAAGCTTGTGCGAACATTTAGTCCTGACGAATTAATTGTTCAGTCAAATGCAAAATAAATGATATAGTCCAATAAACCAAATAATTCGGTTAACTTAATTGACTTCAGCATTCAGGACAGCTGTGGATGTATTTACTGTTCCAGAACTTATACATGCATGAGTGCCAAATGTGCAGTTGAACGTTAATTCCCAAGTGTAATACGAATGAAAAATTACTTTTCATAATTTACCATTAAGATTCGTGGCATCACACCATGAGCATCAACCTAGATTGTTCCAATGAAAATGTATATTCATTTAATGGAGAAGTAACACACATATTGCATCGTACTGAAGATTGCCAAATGGTGCGGTGTCTTGTTCAGAACATATTTCACACTTAAACATTGCAGCCACCCGTAGCACTCCTTAAATGCGTGACGGTAAGCGTGTCCGTGAACTGGTGACTTCCAGACGAAACAGACCGTTGAGAGGAGTGTCTGAATTTTCTCGTAAATCTACAGTTCTTCTGACGTCCTTTCAAGTATTCCTTGTAATTTTTTGTTAACAATGTATAGAGAAAAGGGTTTATGCAACTGTTGCTGTAGGCAAGACAAGTAACAACGAAGTTTACGTACATCGTCGTTCTATGTGACAGTCCCCTATGTCCGAAGTAGTGTATGCTCAGTAACTGCCATAACCAAAAAGGTAAGAAACAAGTCCAGTATATAAGAACGATACAGAAAATCATGTACAACACTTTCTGCTTGGGACACCGATGCACGTCCTTAGTTGTGAAAACCTCGGTTTGAGATATCCAGTAAGTCCTGGCTAACCTGATATACAAATATCCAATGATAACCCCGGGAGCCAAGATGCAGGTGTTGAATAGCACAGTCAGGTACACCTTGTATGCCTGGATCTGCCATGTCGGGTGGCACATGCGCTTCACAACTCCGTTTTCAACGTTTCTTTTCAGATCAATCATGATCATAGTCGGGAGCGCCAGCAAAAAAGACGCGACCCAAACGGCGCAGGTAACTGTCCGTCTATAGTGTCTGGATCTGCCGAAGCTGTCAAGAGGATTCACCACCGCAAGGTACCTTTCCGTACTCATTATGGTGAGGATGAAGATGCTGGCATGCATAGTGAGGAAATCAAGGCTGAACACAATCCGGCATCCGATGTCTCCAAAGTACCAGTCCTTCAAAAAATAAGTACAAACTACAAATGGTATAGTTGACAGGTATAACAAGTCTGCCAGGGCTAAATTTGCGATATAAATGCACAAAGAACCGGTCACGTTTGCAGAAATACTCATTATAATTAGCGTGTAAATATTTCCGATCACGCCAACCAAGCACATCACAGTTAAGATTGTCCCGAGTAAAGAAGTAATCAGGAGCTCGTTGAAGGAACCAGAGGATTCTGTGAAAGGCGCTGGCGATGATAAATTGCTGAAGGAGAACACAGAAACGTTCTTCTGATTCCAAGGAACCACTGCCGCACCTTCAAATGAACCCATTTCTCCAAAATACATTCAATGCTTCACGAGGGTCGTTTCTACTTTTGAAATTCCAAAACAAAATGTGCACAGCGCAGTATCATGTAATATGTAGTTCCAGGCGCATTCATGATGTCGTTGTAACCTTCTTAATGTAGGCTATGTAAAGGTATAACTTTACGCGCCGTTTGACGTCTGTATCAAAGTAAGCAAAAAATAATAAAGTAAAATAAAATAAAGCATACCGAACAATCTAATCAAGGATAGTAAACACAACATAGAATTTAAGTGAACTGAAGCTCGGTCGTATAATCTAGTCATAGACCCAGACGAATTAGTTTCAGCTCGTATGCCTCCACGTGGTTTTGGACGTATTTTCGTCCGTACTCCGGTGGTATGTGAATGATTTCCCAGTTTTATCAGCAGGTAGGCACGAGGGTGGGAGTCATATAAATAAAACATGAGGAATGATAACTTACAGTAAAATGATTTACAGCCAGCAATCCAAGAGCCAGCCGGACCACCTCTCTAATCTCATGCTGAGGTTAGAGCATTAAAAGAGTGGCGTGTTTTGCAGCCTTGAAGGCAACATGATTTTTCACGTTTTCGAGACCACGAACTGTGTTAAAAAAAAACTTGATTTGGCGTTCATAATCATTTAAAACGGTTTTATTTTTTAAGGCACGTATTATGACATTGAAAATGAAGTGTGCCCTCAAATCCTGATAAGCTACCCATGAAAAATACATTTTGGCGGATTTTTCATAATTGTGACCCAAAAAGATTTTATATAGGCTACAAGAGAAATTATTCCCTCAATTTTAATTACCCAAATCAGAAAGCATAATCTCGTTTTCTTGTTTGGTTTTTAAATGGCTTGTTTGGGAAATATGGCAGTATTGCACAGAGAAGCTGCTAATGTAAAAAAACACATTTTGTCCTAATAATCACCTGTCGAAACACAATGATGGAACGCATGCAGTCCAGCTCAGGGAACAGATTCCATTTGAGACTGAATCTGATGCTTTATCTCCAGTGCACACTACCGGAGTACGAAGTCTCTCGCAAAGCTCTACAGTATCATCAGACGGGCTTTATAAAGAGAGCCGAGAACTCCCTCTCCTGCCCACTCTCCAAGATATCCTCCCACTTATCACCTTAGTGTCAAAATGGCTTTATGGGTGACTAAATTCCATCGCTGCTTTTTATAAGCACAAAGTGGTTAGAGGAACTACATAGTGTATTTGTAAGAACATATGGATTTACGGAACAGATTTCTTCATAAGTTCATTTTCATGCATACAAGTCAGCATTGAACCCAGAATAAAAACCGTTCTGATCTTTTTTTTTTTTAAACCCAGAAAAGCCATTTAAATGTCAAACAGGGAGCAACTTGCCTCGTATAATGTGCAATTTACGGCTAAAATCCTAAGAATAAAGAAGTCATTGTTTTAAATTTACTTTTGTATATGCATGAACCAAAGTAGCATATGCTATCGCATGAAGCGCAAAGCAAATAATAACCAGTAACAAGAGAATCCCTCACGTTTCAAAACATGACAATATTCTCTTGTATTAAGGTTTCATCAATGGTACTGTTTACTCATATTATAATGAACCATGGGCCAGATTTGCATTCTTAAAACTTGGAGCGCAAATTGCGGTCTGACGAGAGAATGTGGGTGTTTTCGCAGACTGCCTGAAATTAACGTCTTATTTACTTAGGCTGCTGCTAATTACGCAATCAGCGAATGGGACGACCTACTAATTGCATTTTGCATATGAAGCAGGGCTTAAAAGGCGCAATTCAATTCAAAAAGCTCCTCTTTCGTGCAATGAATATTTTCATTGAATGAGAGGAAATTGATGGGTAGTCTGATGCCAGTGTGTGCCCAGCACTAGCACAGCACAGAACAAAATGTGCAGGTTTCACAGATTACACCAGTTTTGTCTTTCTTTTGGCAGTTCCATACATATTCAATTTTTTTAGTGGTTTTTGTGATTTTTCTGCCGTTTTGTATGGTAACTACAATGCAGCCTTCGGTCAGTTGGTGCAATCAAATGTCTAACTGCTCCTGTGAACTGTGTTGATGCTGAGCTTTCTTCCTGTAGCTATGGTAACAAGACTGAAACATCACATTGTAGGCTACAAAATGTACCAAATCTAATTTTAAAGAAATAAAAACAAACACACAGTAACCCTGCATTTTATTATTTTTGTAATGCAGTTTGTTCACACTGTTTGCTTTGCTTCTGAAAATGTTCTGTTCAATGTAAAAAGCATGTTCTTTTCTTGATGGACAAACGTGATTAAATACAACAGCCTATGCTTTTATTAGTATTATTTACTAGTGGCAACTGCCCAAAAGTCTTGGTAAATCTGGCTCTGTGTGTTACTTTTAGTCCATACTACAGTGCGCTCCCAAAAGTATGAGACCGGTAGAGTGAAATTGGTTTGTCCATTTTTGCCAACTCACTGTCACTGTCTATGCAACCAAAGAATTCATCAATGGGGAAAAAGTGTAAAATTTTGGCTAAGTCAGTCACTTGAGTCAAATCTAATTGAGCATTAATTTCACTTGCTGAAGAGGAGACTGAAGACAGAAATCCCCCCCGAAACCAAAATCAACTGCAAGCATCTGTAGTGAAGGCCTGGAAAGGCATTTCCAAAGAACTTACTGTTGTAATGTGAATGTTATTGCAGTCAGGCAGAGGGAATACCACCTGGTGGGGGTCGTGGAATAGTGAGTAGAAAAGGGCGTTTGACCTTGACATTGACCTTATTTACAAACGGGACTGAAATCAGCTGCATAAAAGACACTGACATGGGAATTGAGGCATTAGAATTAGCAAATGAGTGTGGTTTGGCTAATAATGGTGACATACAGTAAAATCAATGAGTTAGACGCAGAGTCTGATAACTGGCAGCAATATGTGGAACATCAGTCATTTTACTTTGTGGCTGACAAAACTGTGACTGCCAGGTTAGCTGCGAGATTTTTCTTTGACTGAGTTAGTGAAGAGTTTAAGCGAACACAATACTCCAAAGCCCAGTGTCACTGTTCACCACTGTTTAAGTTTCATTCAAAAGTGAGGGAGCAGGACATTCCGTTGCACCATTTGTAACAGAACTGAGGAGGCGTAAATAATATTACGAGTTTGCTGCAGCACCGGATGACATGATCAGAGACAGATGGTGTGTGGCATTAACAATGACCACATTCAGAGGTGTTTGTTATTGGAAGCTGATGACAAGCTAACATTAGCTAGGGCAGTTGAGCTTGCGACATCAATGGAAACAGTGGCTAAAGACGTAGCAGAGCTGCAGCAAACAGGGGCGGAGGGGCCTATTAATAAGGTAGAGCCAGTGATCTTGGAGTGACAACTTACTTTCACGGCTGGGTGTTTCAGATGTAGAAGGAATCTGGAGCCTCTTTCTTGCCGGTTTGTAGCTGCAGTGTCCCATATCTGCCACAAGAAGGGTCAGTTGGCCAGAAAATTCCACAAGGTTAGGCAGTCCCGACATAACAGAGAAAAAACATGCAGAGGAACCCACGTGCTGGAAGACGCAGGAGAGGAGGAGTCTGCTCTCAAGCTGCACAATCTGGATGAAGACGATACATATATGACAAAATATAGAGAACAGGTGTCAGTAAATAGACATGACATTGATTTTGAAAGAGACACTGGTGCAGGCATGATAATTCTTAATATGAACACATCAGACCTGGGTTAAATACATATTTGTTTTGGATTCAAATACCTTTCTGTGATCTCTTGATCTTGCCTGGTGTAACTGAACCTGCCAATATGACCAGAAGGTGGGGTTTTCACTTTTTGAGAGTATTTCATTAGTTCCAATACACCAGACCAGATCAGTAGAGTTTAGAAAAGTATTTTAATCCAAAACAAATACATGTTTGACCCAGGTCTGGAACACATACAGGAAGATGGGAGAGGGGACACTATAAATTATATAAATTATAAATGATAACATCCCTGTATTTAAACAATGTTTCTATTAATGGTACACATTATGGGTATGGTAGCTTGGGACTGGACTCATAGTTGAACATATCATTTCTGGAAATTTATTTTTAAGTGAAAATTAAAAATGGGTGTGCAAGCTGGCTTGTTCTCAGGCAACTATATACCTTTTCCCAACTTCAGCAATATTTGATCAATTTATCACACACAATTATGATAAAATCCTGGCCCTCCTAATTATAAAAGCTCTCTCTTGGCTGTGATTGGTCAGTGGTTCAGCTTCAATTTGCGTATAGTATTTATATTATATTTGGGAAATGGTCTTGTCTAGGTGTTTTGATTAGGCTGTATTTCTTTTGAGTAGCACAGCTGTGTCTTATTGAGTGATTACCCAGTGATGGAAGCACTCCAGTGTACTGTCAGAAGTGCTTTTGCATTTCTCCATGATTCTCATTCAAAAGTCTATGTGGAAAATAATCTTCAGTTAGGAAAAACAAACTATCAGTGGTGGGCTTCAATTTTGTTTTAAAAGACGACGAGAGTTGCAATCATGCCAAAATATGTTTGCCTTTCCTTTTTGTCTCTGTGCTTCTTAAAATAACTGTAATTTTGTGGTTAGTTTAGCATTTTTTGATTGATTTTGAGGCATGCTTTGGACTGTTGTCATGTAGAACAATCCATTTGCAAACAATTTTTGGCTCCTGTTGAGGGGAGTAGGGTAACGAGGTACTCGATGCAAAATGACCCAATACATCAAAGATTTCTCCATTGGAAAGACATAATTTCAACAATTCTTCTTCCAAAACCAAATCTGCTGTTGATGCACGTGGCCAAAAATCTCAATTTTGGTCTTGTCTGATTATACAACCCAGTTCCAATCGAAGTTCCCATGCTTGGGAGATTCTAAGGGTTGTCTAAAATGATCATGAACTAAGGGAGTTGTATAAATCTGAAATTCTAACCATCTAAGCTTCAAGCTTGAAAACCCATTCCTTTAAGGTCTTAAATCCTTCTTGGAGTACTGTCAGAATTTATTAAAGCCAGAATGTATTTATGCATTATGTTTAAGGAAAAAAGGAGGCTCCACATGCCAACAGATGCCTTAAACTCACGTTAGCAATGACCTTTAATTTGGAGCCTTTTGCACAAACATTTCAGTGCCAGTCTTTCCTCTGTGCAAACATATAACAAAGAAAATGAACTCTATATATCATCTCAAATTTTGAAAGGGATGACTAATCTTATGACTGTCTTTGATAGACAGAATTTTCAATTGCAAACTATGTCTCACAAAAATCATATTGGAAAATAATAATCATGGACATCTATCCTACATTCCAGCACAGTAGAGGAACAGGTAAGAACATCATGTAGGTGGGTAAAATTATCCATTTCCCAATATCTTTTGAGATAAAATTTTACAGAAAATTGACATTATATGTCTTGCAGTTTCTGCAAAATAAAGGAAGCCAATCATTTCAGAGTCTTGCCATTATTAAATTCCTGATCTACCCACACCATGAAGGATTTGAACTCAAAGTCACTTTATTCCAAAGGGCAAAAGTAATTTTGGCAGTGCTGTATTCTGTTCCCTGAGACTTAGAGTGACTCAGGGAAGATGGTATCTAGAGGACAGAGAATACCATTTTCTTTTTATAAAGGTTACAGTTCATGTGCATGGATTCTTAATTGTGGTGCTGCCTTAGATATAATTATTATGCAGAAAACAATGTTCTTTAGTCATGGTCTTGTTTAGAACTGATATGTAGAGACAGCCATTCACCTAGTGTTTTAGTCATTTTGGTAATATCATAGCAAAGATTCCATATATCCATTACAATTCCCAGAAGGTGCTTTGACTTAACTGCTCATTTTCATAGTTCAGTGAACAAGGGAAGTTTTCAACAAAAATATAAAACCTGGGGCACAGTTTTTCTTTCGTCCTGATTTTTGAAATTGTGTTACTCATTCAAGCATTACTCTCATTTTAAGGGGTAGTGCATCTATACATGTTCCAGTGTGCAGCACATGAAAGTACGGTATGTAACTAATTCTGTGACAGTGTGCACTCTCTGCAGGTCTGAAACAAATGGTAACTCCAAGGGCTCTACAGGATTAGTCTTGTGACCGGATTGCAGTGGACGTCCATTTTCCAGTGCAGTGAAGAATCGAAAAATGAAGGGCGACACATTCATTAGAAGGAAAATATAAGTCACGAGAAGCAGAAGTGTTATAAAGTGTAATTCCCCTTTAACTCTGAGTTGTGAGGGAGTGGGGTGGTGATTGTCATTTCCTACACAACTCATGATGTAGTGTAAATACACATGACACTTTGATAAAATTTTTCCAGAATGGATAAAAATAATTTATTCACATGGTTACATATCGAAATTTGATTTCAAATTTTTTATGGGGTTGAATGAGCGTGTCACATGCAATAACATATGTACTAGGTAATATTCAATGAATCGGTCCTTTCATATCCCAGGATATTAAGAATCTAGGATAATTATGATAAGCGTAGTTCAGTCAAGTATGACAAATATGATGCAGACATTACTTGCTGTATACACTTTTTGTGCACTGAAAGCAACATAGTCTTGTAGCATTCCAAGTAAGCTGTGTATATAAGCAGTTTTCTTTAGAGACATTAAACTAAAAATCTTTAGGAACATAGATGAGTACTCACTCCTGCCTTTATAATGCCTACAGAATGTCAATCATAGCGACATAGTTGCATCGGAATAAAGCATCTTGATAAAAAGCCAGGAAAAAGAAATTATCCTCTGCTTGCTGCTTGTGAAAATGTGGGCCAATTATGTGGGTGGCTTTTCTGTATACACCAGGGAAAGATTAGCACAGTGCCTTTCAGCTAATCATAATGCTGAATAAATGCAATTAGCTGCAGCTAATCATTGGTTTGCTTCAAGTGCTGAAGTACCTTTTGACAGAAAAGGTATTTCTGGGGGTGAAGGTAAGGCATTTCAATTTCTTATCTATGGAACCTAAACCAACACAGATTAGGTTTTCTTTAAAGGTGCGAAAATGATTGAAAAATTGCCTTGACTGGGTGCTCACTGCCTGATGGTATCTAATATAGGATACATTCTAATAACGTTTTTAAAAAGTACAAAATGTCCAAGTTGAAGGGTTCAATCTATTTCTGCTGAAAGAAATATATATTTTTTTCTATTGTTCAGAAAATGTGTTTTGTCACTGTCTTTTTTTTCTTTCTCCTTTACAGTGCAAGTGAGATTTAACCCCTTCTACATCGCCCCTATTTAACACAAGCCTGAAAATGACATAGCAACAATAAAATGGCTACTATTCTTAAACCCTTTCGACTACATGCATAATCCTTGTCTTAAGGTAAGGTAACCCTTGGGAGTTTGTTTTCCAAGAGTCAGGATTACGCGAAATGTTTCTGAAAGCTAGTGACAGAAACTGAAACACAGTAAAATATTTTTTTATTGGAATGGATAGCAATAGATGCTTGTGAGTGTGCTTGGTAGATTTAAAACCATGGTGGAGCCACAGCGAGAACAAATCTGGACAAATCCTGGTTCAAATTAAATGGCAATACCACTAAAAATGAGCATTCTGCATAATTTTTTCTAAGCTATGTCTAGGCAGGTTTCCAAAAAGCCATTTGGAGACGCTGAAAGGACATGACACCCAAATGATATTATGGGTGCTTTAGAGGTATGAACTATTACATATTGTATACAATATATAAGTGGAAGATATGTGCTGAAATTAACTTGCTTTCCCCCTGCCTGTCACCCTTCCCCTCCCTCCTCCTCCTCCCCCCCCCCCACCCCGCCCCACACCCTCTACTTATCTCTCCTTGCACTCTCCTTGCTGCCTCTGGCAGCAGCAGGTCTGGAACATTGTAGAAAATAACTACATTAGCTATCTTGTTTACTAGTCCATTGACTGAGGTTTATTGATGAAGTTTTCATGAAATACCCCACCCCATCAACATGCCAAACATGCCCCCACAATTTCACATCACATTTATTATTGAAAAGCAGGCTTACTCCTTAATCACACGCATATCGCATATCTTGAGAATGTGTTTATATGCTCACCGAAATAAAAAGTCCTTCATTGAACATACCCACTGCTGTGGAGTCAAAGTTGTTTTCACTGTCCTTCTCAGACATATTCACTCAGATGAGTGACTTTTTCCAAGGCCTCCACATTTTAAGTCTTCTGTTTAGACTTTGTCCTTGCAAAATACATTTTTGTTGCAAAACAACAACCTTTTTGGGCATAAAACATCAAGAACTTTTCTTGCCGGTGCGTAACATTTTTCGGCGCGCATACTGAAAAAGTTACAGTTTGTTTATGCTGGAGAAACAATGTGTGTCCTTTCATGCAAGCCTAACAAAACATACATAGTTAGAAATGTAAATTCATTGCCTCAAATGCTTTTCAGTCATCACTATAATAGCTTACCATTGCTGTATACTGGGCAGAACTTACATTATACTGTCCAGGTCGAGTCGTCGTTGGGGCTCGGTGGGTCCCATTGGCTATACTGAGGGGCTGCTTGGCTAGTACTCATCAGAGAAGCTTGTAGGTGGGCTAATCTTGTTTCATAGAGTCTATACAGCCAGAGAAAAGAACAGTTCAACATACACACTACATTTGGTGTATATGTAACAGCAAAAGAGACATCAAGGATAACTCTTAAGGAGACTTGCTAAGTAAACAATGGACATTCCATCGATGTTTCTCTGAGTTAGAATGTTTTTGGGACTAAAAATTGCTGTGGATTTTGTTTGCTGGATTCTTGCTGTGATAAAGATACCAACCATAATCCATGTGGTCTTTGGATATCCAAAAGGCCCAGAAGGTGAGGACTCCCTGAGCTTGTTTTGCCACCCCACATTACAAAATAAGGAACTGTTGTCGCTAAAACATTGGCATCGTAAAATCATTTATAGAAATAGAACTGTGCGCTTTATCAATTTCAAACAGTATACTGTGGGACCAGATTGATTGAATGGAAAAAAAAAAAAACTGAATGAATGCAAATGAACCCACTCTGTCCCATGGGGGTTAAAGATGCAGCTGCTCAAATATTTAATTCTTGGCAATGCGGCGCAACAGTTCCTTAGCTGTCCTTGCCTTTATAAAAGGAGAGATGACTGTGCTCGTGCTGTTACACAAAGCGGGAACAAATTATTCAGCGAAAGTCACAAAGCTAATGGAATCACAACGACCTTTTGAACAGGTGAAGGTTTGTCCTAGATGTGGAACAGACATTGTGAAATCAATTGTAATCAGTCTAAACAGCTATGTTGCGCATAGATATATTTGAAGTGGAAAATAAGTTCAATGAACTTCCAACTCTATACAGAAAAAGAACTTAATTGGGGAAAAACAGTTGGTTGCAATAAACCTGTAAATTGGTTAATTAAAATTATGTTCTTAGTGTTCCTAAGACCAAAACTCTCCACCCTGTTTTCATTTTGCACTTTAATTTTGAACTAATTAGCTCAACACAGCAAAGGTTCCACCACACAATAAATACTTAATGATTTTTCACTTTTTGTCCAAGTCAACATCGTTTCCTGAAAATGGCAGACAAGAGTCCATGCTATTTTTGGCCGTGGCAGACTGAACAAAGGGGGAGTTTGACGCGACTGCAGAGCCGTTTTGAGGCCCATGGGGGCCCCATTTCAAAATTCTATCCTGAGGCCCTCTCCTCTCCGTTCAGTGCTGCTCCATCAGCCATTTGCCTACATGGGCCTACAGGACACTGGAATCTCAAAACCACCAAGCATTCACAACTGGAATTTTGAAAAGCTTCAAAAAACAACATTAAACATAGGCTTTGTGTCTCCATAGCTTTTGAGGAAGGCAAAGGAGGTGTGACACTCACTTTGAGGAACGTGTGACTTAAAAAAAATTAATTTTAACAAGATTTTACCCAGACGGAGTCATGTGGGGCAAAGGGATTTTGTGGGACATTTTTACTTAAAAAAAATGTAATATTGCTATTAATATTTTTCAAGCATTCTTGTGGGCATTTGGGGCCCATTTCACTTGGAAACTGAAACGTCGCTGCACGCTTCTGCAACTGATACCTCTAAAGCTGCCGCACAAAGATCCAGCCACAGTAAATTAAATGATTATGTACATACATACACATACTGGAAGGCTGCAAGGTGTTCAACTCTATTTAAGAATTATAAATATTCTGATTGCATTACAATCGAAAATGGACTTCATTTTATCACCTGAAGATTGGTGTGATAGGTATACCTGATATTTGGCAATTAATTAGAATTTTAAAAACGTGAAACTTTACCAGGGTTGCTAAAAGACAGAACTCCTGAGCTGAGAGCAAACGGCAAAACCACCTCAGTAAAAATACAATTATAAAGAAAAAGCAGCAAATGTAGAAATATGCTTCTTTAATTTTATTGCATTACTACTGGAACACATTTGACAAGAAACCACAAATGACATGGTTATCATGCCCTAAAATGACTGCATTTCCATATGCTGTACTATTTCCTCAGCAATGAACCTTTTTCCTGTTAACACTGCTCCATTTTCCATGCAGTCTTAATATAAGCTCTGCAATAAAATGTCAAATGCGTCATCAGAAGTTCATTTTCTCTTTCCGGGTTCTTATACGCAGGCTAAATTTTCTTTCATGACGTGAAAGCCATTTTAAATGAATACACCTGAGCACAAATCAATGAAAACCGAAGCACTAAAACACTTGTGTGCATACCGTGAAAGTGATGACAAGATTCCTCTCAGGAACAATCGTATACGCGTTTCTCAGAATGATGAAAGGTCAACCATTTAAGCTTGGTTCTTGCAAGACCTGCTCACCTGCTCACTTTCTTGCCGGTTACATTTGCTGTGAAGTTTGGAGCTGGGGGTGGCCTGGCAGCTTCGCCAGTCTGTAGGACTGCAGCCCTCTCATTCAGCGAGCAGCTGCCCAGCGGTGCTGCCTGGGCCTGAACGCTAGCTGCATAGCCCTAAGAAAACAAAGGCTGGAGAACATGCACTGTAATCTTTTCACAGCTATTGCATCGCACTGCTATTTTTAAATTCTGTATCGTGAAGCACTTTTTAACTTTGTTTTGAAAGGTGCTATATAAATAAAGATTGATTAAATAAAGATCGATTGGTACACAATGAAATGAGCCTTTAACCTTTTCACTCTAGGGCAAGGGAGGGGGTGAAGACGTAATACAATCAGGTGATGTAGACCTCAGCGTTAGTGAGCCCTATCAAACCAAGTACCCCCTCCCACCCCCAATTCATTTAGTATAAATTCTGATGTGCATTTTACCATTCCAACCATCCCCACAACATATACAGGCACTATATACAGGCATTATACACCAATTATATAATATTGCAACATCATGTACATTGTGTCGAGTGGAATGATTATTATAATAATTTTTTTAAGTGGGGGGGGGGGTGCTGGAAAAGCACAGCTGCGTTAGGAAGATTGCACTGGCTCACAGCGCAAGGTGAACGGGAGGAGGTTAGGAGGGCTGTCTGGCACACGTCCCAGGTCTCCATTACGCTGAAACCCCTGAGAGGCCAGCACTGCAGCTTCAGAGACCACTCGCTCACACACGGAATGCAGAACATCAACGTCTCCCAGCTATTCATTATTTTAATGCGCCGATAACACTCACACATGATGAAGCCAGCATTTGACTGCAAGTGGCTGTAAATTGCTCCTAAAGAGCTAAGGGAAGCCGGTCAAGAGCATAACCGAGACGAGTGCAGTCGTCGCAAGGCATGATTTCTGTAGCTTTGCCGTGCTAGCCAGTGACTGCTCCCGCTGCAGCGCTGCTATCCACTTTGAATGCTGCATGTCATTACTAATAAACCAGTGCCAGGACAGGCTGCCTCGCCTAAAACAAAACATGCTGCTTAAGTAATAGCTTCATAAAAACTGTTTAAACAAATGCTATGATTAACTCCTGACACTACAGGGCCAACGTTAGTTTTATCTAGGTCAACTAAAAAAACGGACACTAAGACAGAAATTTGGCCAACAAAACGATGGATAGGTGCTTAAAATCCTCCTCCACGCAAAAACATGTTTTTAATGGTTAACTGCTTTTGGAAGCATGGCCTTCACTATACAGTCTAACGTGAAAAGGTGCTTTGGTGACCAGTTCTACAAAAAAAAAACAATCTGTAGCCAGAGCTTCTCTGTAATTCCCTGAAATCTCAGTTGGAACGTGGACATACAGGTGAAATTTGTGATGTCACAAATATGTGGAACCAATCATGGTCCACTACGCAAAGATATGCAAATTACAGGAGAGATGTGGTAAACTGAAACCTCAGGGCACAGAAAGTTGATTAGGTAATGACACTATTGTGACAGTTGGTGTGTAGTCAATGGGTTTCATGAAGAAATTGATTATGAATCCAGAAACCCCGAAACCACAGCAGCAAGCATTGCCAATTAGCATAATCATTAATTCTGGCATTGATGCTACCAAGTCATTTTCAGTAGTTTTATTTGGAAACCCCATATCAAACAAATTAGTAACTATAGAATATTTTTTAAGGTTTTAAAATACATCTGGAGGGGTACTTTAAAACATTAAACACTACCCTCCCCAACCAAAAAAAAAAACCGAAACAAACAAAACAAAATAAAAACCCAAATGTATGAATATGATTATTGGAATTAGAAGATGTATAATTCATGCCCCAAACAGTAACAATTTTCAACAAATTTGTCCATTCCAAAGTTTGTGGGTTCAGTTTGGAAATTTAACCTAGCAACTGATATGGAAATGTCTATTAATGCAACTGATTTTCAAAAATCCTGTGTCCTCACCATAACACTGACTGACCAAAAAGCTGATTCTTATATTTCTTTCTCCAGCTGACAGACATAAATTTAACAATTCTAATCCCAGTCTCAAGCACATCTGTCAACAAAGTGAAATGCCTGGAAAAATTTGTGGCACTTACTAAGTTACACAATCATGTCCAAAGTTATTACAGCACCGCTGAGAAGAGATTTTCCCTTCCTCTAAAATATTATGTATAATTGGACAATTGCTTTTATTGGGGAAATACTGTTTCCAACTGAAATTGAGCTGCAGGCTTAATACATAAAGGGATACAACTTACATCTCTCTGCGGTCTCAGGCATAGACCAAAGCTGTCACAGATAGATATGCATATTAACTGGAAAAATCACATCAGGTTCTTGGCAAATCCAGAGAGTTCCAGCTCAGGATGTAAGCCAAGAACCTGCTCTGTTGATCTTGCTGTAGCCAGACTTGAATGTGCCATGGTAACCTTTCCTTTGTTTGCATCAAATAGGATTCCATTCCATTATCAAAGTATGCACAGTGATTTATTTTTTATTTTTATCAGCGAGGAGGGGGTGTTCAAGGTTTTCGCACAATGACGGACAGAACGGCAGTTCATGTACAGCATGATTGGAATGTTGATATTTTTAACTTTGTCAGTTGTTTCTCCCATATCTGTTGCATTCCCAATGTGTTTGTCAAGAACTCAGAGTTCTGTGAGGTATATTGCATTGGGTAAGTAGGCATCTCATAACTCACACCTAACTCGTAACCTCTTTGGGTGTCTCAGAAAGAAATATAAATGGTATTAACTTTCTTTTTTGCAGGGAGGACCCCATTGTTTTTTGTGCCAGATAACCATCAATATATTTAACTATCCTGCTGAGCAGTTGTGGGTCAGATGCATAAAAAGCTAATTATCCGTAGACCACGGGTGATGTTATTGCTCCATTCAGACACTGCACTTTGGTGGCTAGCATCCATTTCAGCTGCAGACCTCTTTAAAAACAGGTGTCCTATTCCATACACTTAATATGACGGGTAGTCTGTTAAAAGCTCCATGAAAACAGCTCTATTAATATTCTTGCGTAACTTTTTTATATATAAACGCCCTGAAACACAAATATTTCCTTCAGATTAATCCTTTAAGAGTTCTCTCCTCCGTGTTATTTTTGATAGTTACCGTTCCAAGTTCACTGCGCCCCTCGCTTGTATAACCCTTATCTGTGAGGAAGAGTGGGGGTGTAACTTGGTGTGTATGTACTGTAGAGAAAATTTTAAAAAATGATTTAAAAAAAATACAATTAACAAATGAAAGGAAAACTGACATGTAGGTCAGAAAAGATTGGGGCCCACCTGCTGTGAATCAGCCATCATTCTCAATGTCAGCACACAGTCTTCGTTAAGTTCAGTATTTAGCATTATTTTTTTATTATTATTAAAAAATTTAAGCAACACTGTAAAAGGTTTTTATTTAGGAGACCATATCCTGTGACTATATCGGCATATATCATACTGTCACTGTCCTTAAAACATATTGTATCATGACAGTCATGTATTCTCTCCACTATTTCACATATTAAATAGGTACTTAATTTATTTCATATAAATTAAGAAACATTTACATCAGCAACGCTGCATGGACATCAGGAATTCAGTCGTCTCAGACAGAAGAAACTTTAAATTATGAAACTGCCATCGCACGTCATATTGAATAATATTTCCAATATTCCACAATAGAGCACTGGAAGTAAAGAGCAAATAATCTCGCAAGCAACAGCCATTCGTGAGTGTCATTTGAGTTCCTCTGCACCTCTCCTGGAAATATCTGCAAGAGCTGAGAGGCCAAACTGCGGACTCGTTTTTCACAACTCCAGTGCAAAAACACTTAATGCTCAAGCTTAATGGAGGTGGAAAACTATAAACAGAGGTTTCGCAGTACTAAAAGTCTGCGATGTACTGCAGACTTTTATTATTTCTTTTGCTAACTATTATTTAACAAAGCCTCCTCCATTTGACCAGGACGGACAACACGCATGCTGAAAATGAACAAGTCATCCAGGAGAAAAGATACCGTACTGTATGGTATATTAATTTGATACATTTTAGGAATTTGTATTATGTTGTTCATTTTGATACATGTATGTCTATTTTTGATATTTACGTCTATTACAGCGTATTTTAAATTTTGTATCAAAATACATTTTGATGCCTCTCTGATTATTGCCACGTTCACACAGGCTTGAGAATGTAAAAGTACATAAGTGCACATCCAATTCAGCAATTTATACACAAAATTAATTAAATTGGTGGCTTTCTATATTTTCTGTACATGGTAAAATATGATCAATAAATTCTCAAAATATTTATGTTTTAAAACATACTGACACACTATATTTTTTATAAAGTGATGACTAAACTGAATACTGAAAATGCTATACTATTGTAAAATCATAATTGCAGATGCACTTGGCACAGGTTTTTAAAGAAAGAATGAGTTCACTGTTTTAGTTTGGCTTTTGGATGATTTTTATTATATTTTAGCATTTTATGGTTTCGCTATTTTTATTTTTTCAATCCAGTTTTTTTTCCATGCTCAGATTGCATTATCTCTAAATGATTTTGATTTTTAAAAGCCTTGCTTTAATGAATCCTATGTTTACCATTACTTATTTTGTTCAACTGGTCATTTATGATATTTATGATTTATGTTATTACATTTTTACTTTTCTATGCTTGCGCAAAGAACTTTGGGCTGCTTTTTGTATGATTAAGTGCAATGCAAATATAAATTTGAATTTTATTATTATTTCATGTGGTAAATGTCAGTAAATGTGGAGAACAAAACCATAAGCCAGCCTGAAAACACATCCCTTCTAACTTGATTTGTAGACCTGTCATTGTCCCATAATTCAATTCTGTAGGTAGAATCGAAGCTCATAACAGTGCTACTCACTCAGACTGCATTCCAGTGGAATGGAATCTGGTTTAGAATCCAGAAATTGGCCTTCTTTTGTGTTTGTATCATTTGAATTGCTGAACCTTTTTGGACGTGCAAGGCAACAGACTCAAGGTAAAATAACTGAAGTGTGTTTCTGAGCAATGAGGAAAACATTACTCACAAAAGCCAAATGAAATGTATGCATTTAAACATCACCAAAAGGAACCACACACAAATTTCTTCATAAATGGCAGGAACAACCAACTCTGAACTGAATTACCTTCACACGTAGAGGCACCGCTAATTCAAATGCTTGGGGTGCCAGTGTGGCAGTACATATTTTCCAGTATTGCTACCATTGTGTGTCACTAACCACAATTCCGATCAATGTTGATATCACTGTATTTATCAGCTTGGCACATACCCCTATGCAGGGACACAGGTTTACATTAATTCACTTATTAATCAGCTTACAGGCTACTCTTGCTGAAGGGTAGCCTACATTAGTGTATGGTCCAACTTGAGAAGCAACCCTGCAATCATTAAAAGAGGAATTGAAACTACAATTGTGACAGCTAAAACACGAATAAACTGCTAAAATGCTTTTGCTAGTATTGAACAGTCAACGCAGTATCATTAGGGTCCAATATTTTCAGTTTTTAATTTTTCAAAAAAAAAGAAAGAAAACTGAATAGTGAGAGACTTTACAGACTACTTCCATCCACAACCATCTGGCATGATACACTGCAGGTTTTCTGATACAACTCTTAAAAAAGTGGACTTATAACCCAAAATTTGCAAGTTCAACTCCTAGGTGTGGCACTGCCAGCCTATCTGCGAACAAGGTACCAACTTACCATTAAACTGTACAACTGGGTAACTTGAAATGACACCAGTCAAGTATCTTCGGATACCTTGGGTACCTGTAAGGTAACGCAACACCTTTCAAAACCAATACTTCTGCTTCATTACAATATGGCTTCAGAGGCTAGTTATATTATTCCACCATCCCACTGAAAATGAGCACAAGCTTAATGCTCTGCATGCGATTCTGAAAATTTCTTCCAGAGGCAAGTAAAAAAAAAAACAGAAATCGGTAGTTAACTCTCAGGTGTGTGTGACATTTCTCACCTTAAAGGCTTTGGTCTTAGCCCTCAGCGTGAATGAGGCTCCTCTGCAGGCACTGACGCTTGCATCCTCTTTCTGTTCATTCAGACCCAGAAAAGCAAAGGCTAGGCTTGCACTGGCATTGAAGCCTTCCACCAGCCCAGCACCTCTGCTGTGATTCCCCCCGCCTTCTCTGAACACCAGCGCAAATTAATACTGATTTGCAGGTCAGGAGAGCATTTAGGCCTGAGTCAATTATCTCTCAGGGAAGTGAACCAGGCACACGAGGCAAATGGAGCTAAACCACCTTGAATAAATGACACGCTTTCTCCAGTTTGCCGTTTCAATTCACTTCAGACGCATCGCCCATTTAATGGGATTTCTGCAAGTAAACATGACAATACGCTGCCTCAGATGGAAACGATGAAAAGATTCTGCAACCGCTGTATGCCAGCACTGAAAGGATGAAAGAGGGTAGCATTTACAAAGGGCCGAACTATAGGCTAATCGATCCATGTCTGGACACAAAAGAAATAGCTCAGAAAATCCAATGCATATAAGAAAGACTTAAGATCCCAGAGAAAAACCGAAAGGACAGGGCTGTCCTACTTCTGCTCTGTTTGTGTGCATATGTGATATGGGTTACGGAACAGGGTTTGCAGCCCAAAGCAGCGGGCTTCACTCACAGAAGGGGTGCTGCAGTACCCTTGGGCACAGTTCTCAGCCTTTGCTTTAGTAATAGCACTGAGGTGTATAAACTGTCTGTAAAAATGTAATCCATGTCACTCTGGATAAGAGAATCTTCTGGAAGGAAGTGCAGGTGACCAAAGCATGTTGCCAGGGGAGCCCCCAGGGATTTTGGGCCACATGAAAAGATCTCACATTGGGCCCCACTGCCCCAGTCCACCCAATCCCTGCACAATTACTATAACCACACCATATTTTTGAAGGCCTCTCAGTCAGGGCACTTGGAATCGTCCTAACAACCCCCCCCGCCTTCTAATGAATCCCTAATTGGGATGTAATAGGAGCACACTAATGCATCCTAATTAGTAGACATGCCCCTATGATATTCTTCCCACAGTTAGCACATCAATTTTCAGAAGCAATTGCTCCTAAAATGGGTGCACTGTGTAAAGAGCCAGGAATCTTCAAGAGTCTTTAAAAGCCTCCAAAAGGATTAAGTATTTCAAATAACTACGTGACCCAGGTCCGCACTCAAGTCCTTGCAGTTACGCGGAGATTTCCGCTCAGCTATGCAGCCTGCCTCTCAGTAAAGCGTCGTAGGTGTCAAATCGGTCAGGGTGACAGTGAGTGAGAGTGCACAAAGAGGCACTAATGGAGCAGGGAATTTGGCAGAGGAGCTATCCACGGTCATCCTGCCAAGCGCAGCAGACATCCAAAGCAAAATGGAGAGCTTTCAGAGCATTAACGGCAGCCAGCGATTAATAAGCTAAGTACAATAGGGAAACTCCCACGTGTCACCGACTCCCACCTCCGGCAAGTTAACAGGCTCCAGTAGCAGAGTGGCCAGTAAGACGAAGTGTGCGTTAAATTTATGTGCGCATAAGAACGAAACGCTACCTTCAGAGCCTGCACTAGGGCAGCGGTCCTAAAAAATTTGTTCAGGATAGTCACCGTGTTGGCTGGTTTTCCTTTCACGTTAAAATCAGCATCCCGCCCAGGCGAGGCGGGTTAACTGGTCGATCGTCCGCGTTCATCGACCGACTGACCGCTAGGAAACAACAGAAACCAGCTGAACCGGTGCCTTTCCGGGACCAAGGCTGAGGACCCCGGCAATACAGTGAAAAAGGACGGATTACATTAACGACAGAATGCAGCAGTGTACGATTCAAAAGCTTTATAACCGAAGCATCTCCGACAAATAAGCACCTTAAGATTCTGTAACATTTTCAGATTCCATAAGCACGTGATTACCATGTAAGAAACGAAATAAAAACAAAATGTCATGTCATTTGCAATTTAATTTTTTTTATATAATCTTATTTACATTGTACCTCTTTCATAAATGTTAAGGAAATAGGATGTTACATAAATTTTTGCATCCAACAAAGAAAAGATACACAACCTGCAATGTGTAGACTTGGAATAGATCCGGTCATCGAGCCACTCAAAAATGTGCCCCCCAGAAATGTCTTCCCGACTACAACAAAAACAGTTACAGGCAATGTCCGCGTTCTCGTTTTCAACACTCCATCCATGCAGTTCAACACAAAAGTACACTTATTATTAACCTTTGCATCTCAGATCTGTGGACTGGTTTGGCTTCTGCTTGTAAAAAAAATACAAAAAACTAAAAATAAAAAAACTAAAACTAATGATTGGAAAAAAAAAAAAAAAGTTTTGAAGAAGTTCCCCAGTCTTCACACTATACCGATACTACGAAGAAGGATGTCGACCAATTTCCTCCAGTCAAAAAATAAAAATCTAATGAATGCAAAAATAAACGCAAAAATAAAAATAAAACAAATGACATGTTAACACAGAAACAAGTATATAAAGTGGTCAATTATTTATTGCATATGTCACAAACATAAGTGACCCCCAGGGTCGAACCTCACTGCTAGCTCCATTCGGTCTTCAAAGTCTTCTACACCTTTACTGAACAATAGCAGCAGTTTCTTTTTAAATACCTTGATTCATACATAGAGATTAGTGTACAGTTTTCACAAATCAGATTTTTGAAGATTAGGAAAAAAAAAATGTTGATAGCAGCAATACTTACAGGACATTACATAGTAATAAATAATTAGTAAAAAATAAAATCAAGTGGTTGCGGAACACTTAAACGTTGGCTCATTTCTTTTTCCAATGTAAAAAAAAAAAAAGAAGAAACCAAGTGCCATGCACTTCAAGCACTGAACACCGAAAACTTACACTTCCTTTCCTATTTTACATCGAACTGACCACCTTCAAGCACTGTTATTTCAGACAATGAGCCATTCACTATAGTTCAGCACTTGTACCAATGTCTTGGAGACGAGAGTACAAGTTGTTATGTGCTTATGTTTATATTAGTCAATAGCTTATTGGTTTCCATTCGTTCATACTGGACTGTTGCCAAACAAATGTGACTCAACACATACCTACGATGCGCCGTCTGAGAGAGTGTTTTGGTGGATTTCACTGAAAAATGATAAAGGGTCAAGTCGGTCAATGCAACAGTCCTAGTAGAGATTTTCCATTCAATGGTCTTAATAAAAACATTCAGTGTACCAGCCGCGATGTATTTAATACCAAATCTGAAGGCATTTGTAACTAAAACAGCTTGTGTTACGTTAAAGACGACTTGCTTCCTCGAGCCATTCCACACACTTTGGCCAAATTTCAGCCCCCAAAAAAATAGATTTAAAATCTTGCTAGTATATACAATAATAAAGGATCACGATATGGAATAATACTTACTGAGAGAAAATCCAGAACCAAAACAAACAAAATAAAAGGTACAGAAATGAAAATGAGACATCATTGTACAACAAAAACCATACCTCCCAATCATTATAATTTGATAAATTGTTTTATCTTGACTGGGCAGTTAGAAAAAGCAGTTTTGCCTCATCGTAAATTCAGGATGTGATGAAAACACGGGTTTGAGTCCTGAATACTTTTCCTGAACCGTGGAGAAGAATTTGATGAGGAAAAGGGAATATTGCAGATGTTAGCAGAGACTAAAATATAATTTATACAAAATGATGATGTTCCCCTCACTACTGGTAATTTAAGTGAACAAAACTTGTTATTTTTAAAATCAGATAATAAAAAAAAATATCTGCAAATGTAGAAAAAGGAATTAAATCTTTGTTGTGATATGTTTTAGTTCTGTATTTTGAGTTATAACCGTAACAGAATACAAAAGCGTGGACGTTAAATATATTCATATCTGAAAGTGGATAACATAACTGAAAATCATAATGCTTGAGAAACCATAAATACTGAATCTTTCATTGGTTCTAAATGGTCTGGAAAGTAGGTCTGGGACATCTGTCCCTTTGGAGCTAGACCAGAATGTTTCAAATTCAGTTTCATTCATCACACCCTATCCTTAAAAGCTTTAAAACTTTTAAAAAATACCCTTCGATTTTATTCCCCCCTGTTTGAGTGAGGAACAAAAACATACTATTCGCTGAAAATTTAGAGATGAATATGACTGAGGAACTACATGATGCATAATTTCAGACCGAATATCAGAAATATTGAATACTGTTCCTATGGTTTTGTATTCAATGGCTTTGGCAAAAAACTGCAACAACTGAATCGTTTGGAATTCAGTCCGTGTAAATCGATTTCCCTCACATTCAAAATGAGAGCAATTTTCTTAATGTCAATAGAACGCGCGTGGAATCAGTTATTGGCATCTTGCATGCAAGAATAAAAGCTCAGAAGCAGTTCCCTCAAACTTGTTTCGAAAACACCAAAAAAGTATTCCAAAAGGAAATGACATAAAACCTTTCATGGGGAAGGGCAAGACTATTCCAATTCCAACGTGCACACATCACACTAAAACATTTCAAACTACACAGTGAGACACAGTGCCACAAACACATAAACTCAGGCCTCTCTACTTTAGCATCCACAAGACTTCTGAAAAAGTGCACCTTCCCTGACAAAAACTCGCCAGAATTTGAAAAAGTCCATCGCGTGTATCCTCTCTGGTTGGATCACTAGGCAGCTGTCGTCTTAGTCATTAAATAGAGCCAAGACTGGCTGTTACGCTACGATATTAGCCTAGAGGAAGAAAGAAAAAAAAGGAAGAAAAACAAGGATCCTATCCTTGGGTAAAAATCTGCTGCAAGCAACTTAGTGAAATCTGATTTGAACACCAGAAATGGACAGAAAATTGATAGCACTCGTTCTATCAATGTACACAGCCGTTCTATTACATCAAAAGGCGATAAAGGGAAAAGACAAGTGGACAAAAAAAAAAAGAAAATAAAATAAAAAGCATATGCCGACATCCTACAGCCCCTAAATAATGTCACTGAAGTTACTTGGTCTTTGCGCCAGTTCCTCCAGGGCAGGTTGCTGTAGACTGGCTTGGTCGTGGGACGTGCTGCATGTCGACGAGCGCGTAGCTCTGGAGACAGGCGCTGCTCTCCCCGCGGACGTCCGCTTTCACACAGCGCCGCCAAACCAGCGCCGGAACAAATCCAAGCCGCCAAACCGGCTCGGGCCAGGGCGCACGCGGGAATCGATTCCGAGGCGCGCGTTTTTTGAGAATCGAAAGAGAATTTTCTTCTGAAAAGGGGCCTTTTTGTCTTTTTGTTCGTTAGTGAAACCTGGGGTGTTAATGCAGCCTTCAAATCCACACAAAAGAATAAATACTCCTCGAGTTCTTAGAAAGTGTTTAAAGTTTCTGACCCCTCTGGAACAGGGTGACCCCCACCCCCACCCCCCACCCAAAACCACAACCCCACCTCGCTGCTGCCCTGGGGTCACGGTGTGGGGCGCTGGCTCTCGTCGTTTGTCCGTTCCCGCCGCGTTCCGCAGGCTTCCCGCCGGTGGGAGTGGTTTCCTGCCCGTCGCTAAGCAGCTGCCGTGAGTGGGCGGGGCAAAGCTGGGCAGGGGAGGGGGGGTTCCTCACTCCACCGCGAAGCCGCAGGTCTCCTCCACCGCAGTCAGGAGCTTCTCGTAGAGCTTGTCGTACGTCTCGTAAGGCGGGATATCGATCCGGTTGAAGCTGGAGGCGGTAAATTCGAGCGTGTGTTGAGACAGCTGGACTTACCCTAATCCCACAAAAACAAACCCCAGAACCTTCTAGAGCAGCGTTTCTCAAAATGTGGGTCTGACCCATTGAGCTCAGGGTGGGCTAGAGAAATACCCTGCTGTATATCAAGCTATGCATTGCCCACACGCATTCTCAACAGTCAAATTAAACACCGCACTAGTTTCTATTTGCATGCACTAATTAGTGTACATGAAGCTGCTTTGACATACGTTAAAAAGGCTACACTGAAATGAAGGGTGAGTCATAAAAATGAATGATTTACTCAATAGGCGGTCGTGAGATCTGAAAATTTGAGAGCCGCTGTCCTCCGGTCCTTCACTTTTGGCACATTATATACAAGCGGTATTAAATTCACCGCACTCCGCAGATATTAAATTCACCCTGGCAGAATCCCTAATGACTGCCAATGACCCCAGAGCATGGTGTGCCACAGGAGCCGATGCCCCAGCGAACCGGCTCAGATCGCATGTCCTAAGGACCTCCAAATACGCTGAGAGTGTTTCCGGCGCGGGACGCGCGCGCGGTTGATGGAGACGGGATTACTGAGCGCAAGGGGGAAGGCGGGGTTCGGGAAATCTCACCAGGTGTGGGCTTTGGGCAGGTTATCCGTGTTGGCGTCTATCAAGTGGATAGTGAAGAGCCTGGGTCCTGCAGAGCCTGTAGAACCTTACACACACACACTCCAGTTAACACTGATCTCCGCCTATTCACACAGCACACAACCTCAGCCGCGTCACAGGAAGAAGGCCCACAGATGTAGACCTACTCTCTAAAATTCAGCCTAAAATTAACTGAAATACATACATAATCTATATATGGCAACACTTTGAGATGTATTGCCAAATATGTGTTCTAGTCCTGCTTCAAGACATTGCAGTGAAATAAATATGATATTCTCATATAAATATATTATGTTTTCAAATAAAATCAATCAAACTAGATTCTTCTGATGCTAATGTAGCATATACAACTCACTGATAGCCAGGTCTGGATGCACTACTTTGCTAAATGCACGTAATATAATGTAAAGTAATTAGTGGGTCAGCTGGTTGAGGTCCAGCCCTGGATCTATATCCTGCACACACAGGATGAACCAAGTCCTAACAGTGTGTGTGTGTGTGTGTGTGTGTGTGTGTGTGTATGTGTGAGCGTGTTTTTTTCGTCTGGCTCGATCCACAGCCACCTTGGAGCGCCTTGAAGCCCTGGAGGGGTACGCGGGTGGACCCCGTGACGAACTGCAGCAGCCGGCCCCGCCGCTCCTCGTCGAAGGACTCCACCGCCTGCCAGAACCAGCGGACGATGTTGCTGTCGGCCACGCAGTGCTTGAGCCGCGTGTTGGCCTTCCAGTCGCCCAGGTCGATCTTCCCCAAACCGCCCACGATCAGCTGGGCGGGAAAAGGTAAATGGTAAATGGACTGCATTTATATAACGCTTTTATCCAAAGCGCTTTACAATTGATGCCTCTCATTCGCCAGAGCAGTTAGGGGTTAGGTGTCTTGCTCAAGGACACTTCGACACGCCCAGGGCGGGGTTTGAACCGGCAACCCTCCGACTGCCAGACAATCGGTCTTACCTCCTGAGCCATGTCGCCCCCGAAAAGGGAAACGCGGGGTCAGGCAGACGGCCCCGGCCCGGCAGCGGCGGGAAAGCGCAACGCCGCGTTGGCTAACCGGCCGAGGTCGGCGACGTGGGGGGTGTTCTTACCTCGAGCTCCTTCTGGTCGAAGGGCTTGAGCAGGTGCTGCGGGATCAATTCGTTGAAGCCCTTCTGCAGGGCCAGGAACTGGGCCTCGATCCCCCTCATGAACCTCCAGTTCACGTAGAGCCTGGAACGAGACGCGGTCACTGGAGCAGCGCGGGGCTGAACAGATAAACTGCAGCGGTTTAAAAATATCTGTCATTTACCAACCAATCAGCCCCAGCAAAGCTATTTGATTAGACTTACCGTGTGCACGCCAAGTAAAAAGCTCTCACAAGGCGTGGTCAAAAAAAAAACACTTTCTATTAGTTTCATGTTTCTCGTGGTTCTGCAGTCAGGTACTGCACACAAACCGTGGAAAGCAGGCCGTTGTCGTGCCGACGCTCGCTCCACACCTACCTCACGTACTCCTTCTTGTTGTCTTCCGTCACCGGGATGTTGCGGCCGTTGGGTTTCAGCTCGTGCTGGAGGAATTTGCCGAAGGCGTTGTGCTCGACGCAGAACGTGTGGTCCAGAACGGGGGTGATGTCATTTTCTCTGCAATCAAGGGAAATCAGGAGGCTCAGCCATGCCCCGCTTATTACTCTGGTCATCACAGACACCTGTGAGCACTTTTCTTAATGCGCTTGATCCTCAGCAGCCAGTCATTCCCTATATGCTCAGGAGACGTGGATTTTCCTGCATCTGCTGAGTTCACAGGGTGCACTCCTGGCCCTGGAGACCCACAATCCAATGGGAATCCACAGACCTCTCACCGAACACCTGAGACAAGGGCTTCAAGCTCCCAACTGAACACCAAATTAAACTGAATAATGTAAACCAACGGCCTGTTGCACCAGTATAATTTAAGTTCAAAACATAGGGTTTGAATATAAATTCAGAGTAACTAAATAACTTAGCTTTTACCGGTTGCACCGAGTTAGTTCCGAAGTAGCGTTGAGATAACACTTGAGAATTGAGAAGTAGAGCTGAGAATTTACACTAACTCCCTAATAGATGTAAAGTCATTCCTAAGACAGTCGTTGACATGACGCATCTATTGGAAAGACTGTAAAACTTGGGAGGACCAGGAGGATATAATTTGTTATACGTGTTATATGTTGAGAGGGCATTCTCTGCAACAGATTACATCCCTTTGATTTGCATGACAGTGTTGACATGCGCTCTTTTTTCGTTTTTGCCAACTTTCTTTTGGAGTACAGGAATTGGTTCCTCAGTAAATGATAACAAAGTAATTTTTAAATTATAACCTATTTCATAACAAGTCAATGGTTGGAAAGGAATAAATATCAAAGAAACTGCACAGTTAAGGCAGCCCAAAACAGGTGAAAACTGTTGAGGTAGATGGTGCGTAAATTTGGCAAGCAGTATTCTTAGTCCTTCAAAAGGGCACGAGAGGGGATTCGTTCTTTTACACGCACGTCATTGGCCTGAAGATGAAAACGTCACTGTGCGTGACAATGTTTCGGTTCATGGAATCAATTACAGTCGACTTAAGTTAAGTAGTAGTCTAAATATCTACAGTACAACGGTGTGTACATGTGTGTGTGTATGCGTGTATGAGTATATGAGTATGTGTGTGAGAGAGTTTGTGTGTGTGTGTTTGTATGTGTGTGCAAGTGTGCGTGAGAGTGTGTGTATGTGTGTGCGTGTGTGTGCATGTGTGTTTGTGTATGTGTGTAAGAGAGAGTGAGTGTCTGTGTGTGTGTGTGTGTGCGTGCGTGCGTGTGTGTGTGTGCGCGTGTGTGCATGTGTGTTTGTGTATGTGTAAGAGAGAGTGTGTGTGTGTGTGTGTGTGTGCGTGTCGGTGTGTGTGTGTGCGTGTGTGCATGCGTGTATGTGTATGTGTAAGAGAGAGTGAGTGTGTGTGTGCGTGTGTGCATGTGTGTTTGTGTATGTGTGTAAGAGAGAGTGAGTGTGTGTGTGTGTGTGTGTGTGTGCGCGTGTCAGTGTGTGCTGCGCGCGGTGTGTGTCCGTGTGTGCATGCGTGTATGTGCGTGTGCATACTCACAGGATCCAGACCAGGCTCTTGTGCAGCTCGGGGTCCACAGTCTCCAGGTCAGACAGCTGAATGGGCTTGCCCAGGAGCTGCTTGTAGAAGGGCAGGGTGAAGCCCCCGTTGATGTAGTGCCCGTGGAACACAGCCAGGCCCATGATCCTCCCCACGAAATGGAAATATGACAAGTGGTCCTGCATCCAACAACAGACACACATACGATCAAACGCGCGCACACACACACAAGCAAGCACGCACACGCACGCACGCACGCGCGCACACACACACGCGCACACACATACACGCATAAAACCTCAGTCAAAGCCAGCAAAGATTGTACACAGATACTGATTTCATACCGAGTTTTCTGGGAAAAGAGAGATTTCCACTACATTCGCATGCTCTGCAGAACACATTTCAGAAACGATCGCTTCGCTGTTTCTCATACAACACTGCAGCTTTAACTCCGAGGGTCTCTGGAGTCATTGCAAGTCGCGCCAGAAATATAAACGGAACAGTTGCCTAATTGTCAAACAGAGTTACGCAGCAAGCGCGCTGCGGTCGGTCCGAACGGAGGTATAAGCCTGGATGTGAATGCCGGCCAGCCGAGGAAACGTAAATATGTTCTTTGGCTGCACGCGGGGAACGGCGCGCTGATTGCGGAAGGCAGGCCGCGCTCACGGGATTTATGGAGGAGTCGGGATTGATCTGCAGGGTGTAGATGTTGTCCGTGGAGTACTGGAACAGGCCGTAGTACGGATTCAGCATCTCGTGGCACAGGAGGTACAGCCACTCCCTGAGCGAAGGACAGAGGACACAGAAAGTGTCAGCGCACATACTGAAGGAATACAGAGTCCTGAGTCACAGTAATATCCAAAGTGCAGAATTACTTTACGTCTGAAGCGCTCTTAAGTTTCAGTATACTTGGCGAAGAACTGCGTGATGATTTGACACTGTTTTGAAGATGACACTTAGGCCTACACTCACTGTCTGCAATATCCCTCTCCCAGCACTGATTGCCCGCCTTTGAGAACTAATCCAGTGGATGACCTCTAATCTCCTGTAGCTGAACGCTGAAGAAAGAGAACCCATGCTCAAAGAGCGCAAACTGCACTCCACCATTTCAGAGTGGAACCTTGATGGCTCTACTGTTCCAGTCTCAAATGCCCTCATAACTCTACTTACGCATCTGTGTATCAGTTCTGTCCCATTTACACCATACGGTACACATACTGGCCTCATCACAGTCCTCAATTTTAACCTGGTCAGTGACCTTGGCCTGTGGAAAGGTGCTAAATAAACACATTATTATTAATAATAATAATAATAATAATAATAATAATAATGAGAACGCATCACAAACAGCCCATCTTGGTTCATCTATCATCTAATAACAATATATTTTACTTACAAGGTGATTCATGTATATATAAGCATTTACTTTAACCACTAGTGCTTAAAGGATGAGTTTTGTATTTTTGAACCCAGGACCTATTTTTGGATTCATCTTGGCTCATAGTGAGCACCAGAGACCAAAATTTCTGATACCTTTTCATTGCATCCTCAGACTCAGTTCCCCTAGGAATACAATGGAGGCAAACTTTGCACCCTTTAAAACTCATGATAAATCCATTTTTCGAAAACGGGAAGCTCACGGTATATTCAGACGTGTCTTACAATGTTCTACTGAAATATTTATCTCAAACAGAGCACTGTATCAACGGTTTTGGGCACAGAAAGCTGTTATTCTGGCTTTATCCCCGCAGCACTTAGTGAAGCACACCCACACTGATAAGAACTGACCTGAGCGAGGAAGTTTACAGCTGGATGGGAGGTATGTGCTTGGTTTGAGAAAAAAACACAGTTCTGACAAGAACAGGACATTGTTCTTGTTCAAAATAATTTCTGAATTTTGGAAAAAAATAAGTGGAGACTGTTATGAATATGCGTCTATGAGTTTCCTGTTTTCGGAAAATAGGTTTACCGTGGTCTTTGAAGGCTGTAAAATCAGCCTCCCGTGTATTCCTCGGGGAGCAGTATCCGAGGATGCAATAAAAAAGGTGTCAAACTCAACTTTAAAGCGATCAGATATTTTGGTCCCTACTGCTTGTGATCATCCAAGATTATTCGAA
Organism: Anguilla anguilla; assembly: GCF_013347855.1. Lineage (NCBI taxonomy): Eukaryota > Metazoa > Chordata > Actinopteri > Anguilliformes > Anguillidae > Anguilla > Anguilla anguilla. Next base: position 13,214,475 of record NC_049217.1, read on the forward strand.
AAGAGTACCTGGGTTCAAAAATACTGAACCTATCGTTCAAGTGATCTATAGTTTCTGGCCTGGGAAAGCCACTATCCAGGTCTAGGGCTACTGCTCATATCAATGAGGTGAATACAGTTATGTTTCCAGCATCTGCTAAATTACTGCCATGTAATGTTAATCAGCAATGGCAATAAATAACGCGCTTCAAACAGCATTTATGACAGCCATAAAACACAAGTCGGTGCGAAGAGTCCAGAGATGCAACATTTGTCTAACCTTGCCACACCACCATAGTCTAGCCCCTCCTCTCCACGAAACTTCACCATGAGGCGCTTCTTCAGGTCTTTCGGCCTCATCTTCATGATCTGTCTGTACGACTCCTGCAGGGCAGAACAGCTAAAGTTAGAATCAGACCCAAAATGCACACATTCAACCGTCACGGTCAAACGGGGAGGTTTACAGCTCAACGCTGACATCTATTGGTGGCTTGGGGGACAACAATGAAAGCATGTTTGTTTTTATCCTCAGTCATCCCACCCCCCAAGTCTGGGCCTCATCTGACTCTGAGGTGCAGGTGCATTTTCACTTTAAATTAAACTGAATCAATCAATCAATCCATCCATCAATCATCTCTGAAAAGACAGCCTGCCATAGCATCCTGAAGGCAGAGGCTTCCACACTAACAGTTCTTTTTCCTTCTAAATTATGTCAGTGTTTTTGGACATGAGGGGCCGTCCGTGGGTATGTGCAGAGCACAGGTTCCGTTTGATTGGCTGAAGGCCGGGGTAGAGACAGTCATTCGGGCGAGGGCGCACCTCGAAGATCTCGTCGCGGGACACCTCGATGCGGCAGTGGCCGGCCTGGGGCTGCTGCAGGGACAGCTCGTGCCGGAGCAGCTTCAGCTTCTGCACCAGGTCCCGCTCGTAGCGCACGGGCACCTCGCCCTCGCCCCCGCCCCCGCCGCCCTCCTCCACCGGCGCCTCCGTCTGCACCGGCAGGGCCTGGCCCGACTCCTTAACCTGAGAATGCTGACTGTGACGCACACACACAGACACACAGGCCGATGCACACACATGTACACACACACACACACACACACACACAATGAACATACACACGCGCGCACGCAAACACACACAGGGTTAATTCATCAGCTTCAAAATTCTTCACCATTAAAAGCTGAAAAACTACTGTTCAAAAATAGCAGTTCCGTGTTCAGTTACAGGCTAATAAAGGACCGCAGCTGAAATCTGAAGGAAACGACACGCTGAGACCGCAAACGCAGCCCAGCCACACGGCCCCCTGCAGGGCGCAGGGTGCAGGATGGAGGGCGCAGGGTGCAGGGTGCAGGGCGCAGCGTGGAGCCCCACCTCATTATGTGGTGCAGCCGGGGGTCGGTGAACTGCGTGGTCCTGTTGTTGTGGTCCACAAAGTAAATCCTTCCTGAGACTGTGCTCCTGATCTCCCAGCCCGGGGGGAGGGGCCCCAGGTCCTCACAACTCACGCTGTTCAGACCCCTGAGGAGGGGGACCAGAGTGAGACACCAGAGCCAGTGCGGACTGAACCACCGTCACACAGAGCACCTACCCCAACAACACATGACGTGTGTATTTACTCAGAGCTAAACACCTGAACCAATGCCTACATTCGAACAAATCCTGCGTGTTCAAGCGAACATACTCGAGTGTAAACACTGATCCACGTACGGCCGCTTGCGTATGTACAGCTCGACAGTAATTAAAATGGTGTTTTTCTCTCTTTCAAAAACTGTTCAGAAAATTATTTATTGAGTTGGGCAATCGTCCACAAATAATACACGCCTAAAACTGAAAAAAGACACTCCTCCTCCACAGAAAAACAGAGAGAGACAAAGAAAAGATATGAACTGGACTGTGTAAAAAAAATTAATAAAAAAAAATCTTTCGTGCCCTGCTCGTGCCCTTAGCCTACCGTGGTATTCTGGGGTCGTGCCACGTGCTGACGCCCGTCTGCGTGTGCAGGAAGTAGACCTGGCCCTGGACCGTCGTCCTTTGTTCTGTTCGAGAGTACAATAACATCAGAAGCGAATCAGCTGGGCTGTCTGAGAGGCCACTTAGGTAAAAAATCCGCCCAGGACATTAAATCGCACAGATAAACCTTCACAAAGCATTTTGTGTGTTGCATTAGTTTTGTGTTGCACGTGTACCTCTGAATAAGCAAGAACGAGCTTCGCCTTTAACGGCAAGTTGGAGTTAAAGTGGCTGTAATTTAATTTTTTTTCTTGCCTGTTGTTGACACAGCATAATGAGCCCACCAGTCACTTCAATTAAAGGAAAGTGTTTTGCAAGATACAAAGAAAGTGCTGAGAAGCTGAGAGCTCACTCTAAACACACTGTACTTTGCCCTCAACTGGGAACTAAAGCTAAATATTTTGTTTTTGTTCTTGTAGAACACTTTCCGTTAAATCCAGTGACCAGTGAGCTAATTAAAGCCGCACCAACAGCAGGGGAAAAATGTTTCTCCTTCTCTTAAACATTATTGACTGTCACAGCAAAACAACTTCTGTAGCATAAATTACCGCCTATTCAGCACAATGGGCCAGACAGACTCCACAGTGAAGTTATTCCAGGTCAGGCCAGACTCTCCCCACAGTGAAGTTAGTCCAGGTCAAACCAGCCTCTCCCCACAGTGAAGTTAGTCCAGGTCAGACTAGAATGTCCCCACAGTAAAGCTATTCCAGGTTAGACTAGAATGTCCCCACAGTGACATACTGAAATTAGTCCAGGTCAGACCAGACTGTCTCCTCAGTGAAGTCAGTCCTGGTCAGTAACCTCCACTGCTACAGCCAGTGTTGACGGGAGGCAACAGACCACTCTATTCCTCTGGTCTCCAGCATGTAGGGCGTGGCTGGGGGGTGGGGGGGGGGGGGGGGGGGGGGCGTGGCGAGGGGGGGACTCACCGTAGCCCTCTGGGAGCTCCGGTGACTGGTGCCCGTGGGGCCGGTTCTGAGGGGTGTGCCCTCTGGTCTCTTGGCCTCTGATTCGTTGTGCTTGGAGTCTCTGCTCCTGATTGGGCGACTCCAGGACACGGCAGCTGCCCCCGCCCGACGCCCCCGTGCTGTCCGTGTAAGGCAGCGGCTCCTCCATGAAGCAGCTGAGCGGCCGGCCGGGCCCCGAGTCTTCATACACAGGTCTGAAACGCACCAATCGCGGTCAACCACGCCGTCTAAGCCCGCCCACTCTCGCCTTGCAGCAAATCACAATCATACCTTCATGTACGCACAGTTCCCTGGCCTCCAATTCAAGGACGTGAATTCTTTTCAAGGCCCCATTCCTCCCAATTCAAGGACCCATAAAAACTCTACAATGGGCTGTATTTCCAGTGTTGCCGACGATCCAAAAAGCAATATAAAGTGGTCTCAATATCCCCGATAACGAATGGGGTGTCGCGACGAGCTCTTTCAGCTCTCTATCCAAACACCAGCTATTTCGGGAAGAACGCAGACCCTGATCCAGGATTCGTTTCTAAGGGCATAATTTATATAAAGCTTCTGGAGATGTTTGCCAAAATCTTTCAACACCTGAAAGCGGTTCAGTTAAAAAGCTATTGTCGAAAGTAAAGGACTGTGGGAACCCTGTACAGCTCCCTGGTTACTGGACACAAAACACTAAACAGCTGTTCTTTAAACAAAGAATACCACATACTTTTTCAGGCACTTGTTACAGTGCATATACCTTAGAACTTTAGATTGAAATTATGTCGTATCAAAATCCTTCAATTTCAATGAACAGTACAAATGGCACCAATTGCCCAACGAAATGACCCTCATTTTCTATTGGCAGTAATTTCCATCAATCTTCCTTCTTATTTTCATGTCATATTTTCTAAGACGTTGCCGTTCTTAGCATTTCTGGCCAGCAGGGGGCGGTGTTGTCTTCAGCTCACTCTCCAGGACCGAGGCCCCTTCCCACCTCTGCATTTTTCCTGCAGGGTCGCATCTCACTCACCCTTCACTTTCTAAGAGTCCTCTGCAGTCCACCACAGGACCTCCGCTCCCTATCCGATCCCGCGTCTGCAAACTCACTGAAATTCACAGAAGAACGGAAAAGCGGTGCTTAAAACCAGGGGGGAGGCGAGAACACAAAGCGGTTATGGGCAGAATGCATGACAGCAAAAACTCTCCATCTCCAGCAGAGGGCGCTCTTCGGTCCTTACCTACTATTTGGCCACGTACTGTATCGCTGTCAGTGGGGTTCAGCTTGCATAGATCCAATCGCTGGTCTAAAAGATGGGCCGGAAGAAAGACGTTGTCAGAAATGTTGATAAGCGGAAGATGTTCAGTATGTGACATTCTCCGTAATTCAAAATCACAAGAAACGTGATAACCATCAATTCTAATCTCTGCACCAAAAAAGGCTAGTTTACTGTGGGTTTATTAAACAGGGTTTAAAAGGTGGCTGCATTTGATTAAGGTAATATAAGGCTGTGATTCACAATGATAAGATAACACTGCGTAAAAGACAGCGCTTGGGAATGTCAGGCTGAAAACGTGGCTGTGCTTGGTTAAGGTTAAAGGGTCGGTTCACCCAAAAATGAAATTACAGTATGTTTCCATTTACCCGGAGTACCAACTATCCATCCAGACAGTTTCACTGATATATGAGTTTTCTAGATTTGACAAGCTTCCCAGATGCAGTTCACCTTGATGCAACGGACCTCTATATATAATTTGTGAATTAAACTAGAAAAACTCAACAATAACATCTCTTTCCAAACATAATGCCGCGGTAACTCATGAACATCCACCGAGCTTCATTTGCGAACAGTTTCATTGAGAACTAACGAAGTACACCAACTGTGTATATCCCAGCAAAGTCCTGTGCAGGCGAACAAGTATGAAACTCGAGTGGCGGTGACGTGACGTGGATGGAATGTGACCGTTTGTTGTAGTTTCAATACAGCCATTTGTTAGCAGCTTACTTTATTAAAGCACAAACCAGCTTCAAAATCCATGGTTGAGATACTAATGGGTGCAATTTATGTCATTGAAACATACTTTAATTTCAATTTTAAGGTGGTGTTTGGCCAAGCCAAGATGCGAGATGCTGTTCTATGTTACTTTCGGGAGAAGGCGCTTGGCTATGTTTGCAGTTACGGGTAATATGGTATGGTATGGAGTGCTGTGGTATGGTATGGTATTGTATTGTATGGTACAGTACAGTATGGTACGGTATGGTATGGTATAGTATGGTATGGTAAGTATGGTATGGTAAGGATGCGAGGCGCTACGCTATGCTACACACAGCCAGTGTCCTTCAGCCTGCTGATGGCGTTGGACAGGAGCCGGATGCAGCCGAGGAAACCCGCTCCCTGCTTTTTGTGAATCTTCTTGTGGTTCCATATGCTGATGGTTATGGAGTCGGTTTTCCCAATATATCTGAAACACAGACGCAAGCCAGCAGTTAATTATGCAAGAAAAACACACCCTCTCACAGCACAGTCATCTCTGTTGATGGGGGGGGGGGGCAGAGGCAACCAAGTACGTTGTCCTGAGCCCTGTAGGAGGAGGGGGGCAATGGTCTGTGAAATCGCAGTAAATATTGTCCTGGGAATAATGTAATACTATAAAAGTAAGTCCTGGGAATTTCACGCGGCAGCCGTATGGTGGGGGGTGCGGGGGTGGTAAGGGTCACTCACAGGTCGTAATGCTGGTTCCACTTGGGGTCCAAGGTGCTCTTGACCGTGTCGGTGGAGTGGCACTGGCCCGATCCATCTACTACTACTTTAGCGAAAGGGTCGGGCAACCCTGCGACAGAAACACATGAGCCTGAATCAGGTCGCAAAAAAAGAGACAAAAAGAAGAACGACACATGGGATAAAGATGCAGAGCTCAGCAATGGCAACATCACAACGTGCCCGAGCTGGACCATGCTCAGACACTCAAACCTGGCAACCATGTTACTGATTCACTCTTACAAACAAGTGGAGGCTTCACAGCAGAGGATAAAGTTTAGGGCTTTACAAAGCTCAGTCTGTGGAGTTTTCTAAGGAGCAGAATAGTGCTGCCATAGATTCCACAGGCTCACTAAATATTCCTGTCCTGTCTGCTGCTTAACTACAGCCTTCAGTTGGTAAAGGAATTTCTGGTGCTATATGACAATACAGTACACTCATTGCCCTGGTATTCCACTTGGTCATGCCTCTTACTGAATTTTCAGAAGCGGTTCCAAATTGGAATCCTTCAGCTTCAACAGTAAGGAGACGGAGCTTACAGTTTTAAGAATATGGAGTAGAGTATCAGGTGGATCCACAGAACCTGTGGTGTTTATTGGCTTATCTGTGATGTCGATCTGAGAGGCACAGCTGGCTGTGGCAGAAAGTGCCCCACACCAGTGGGCGGGGCCAACCACATTTAGCTACGCCCTGTGGGCAGGGTCAGAGTCAGAGTGACAGAATCATAGCCCCACCTTGGATGGGAACCATCAGCTCCATGGAGGTAAAGGGCTCTTAAGTGTAACTGTCAGGCGCTACGTGTTCACAGCTGTTTGTTTCAACTCTGCCCTGTTCCCCCCTTGCCATTCACCTCCATTTACTAGCCACTCTGTATCTGTATTTCTGTTAGGTGATATAAGCTCCATTTATAACACCATCTCAGTTTTGCTCTCGGAAAGAGCGCTGTCAAATAAACAAGTCGATAATTATGCAACTCAAAGCACACTTCAGCGCTAAGAGTGAAAATATAAAATACTGCGTAATTATAGCAGTGGACCCGGGGGAGTGAATATTGCCCGCGCTTTAGTCTTTAATTTTTTATGTCGACCGGTTTTTCAGTCGCATCATGTGACATGCCAGCGGCAAAACGTCAGAAAGAAAAATGGAGACGTGCAGCTTTTCCGAAGGTGGAGCTGTAGTACAGTTCGACAAACAAATTTCTGATTCTTAATGACAGTCTGAACAGCACAGAAAGGCACCCGACTGTTTTAGCACATGCCACACAGTAACGTATGGACCTCAGGCTACGGGCAAACCACGAGCTAAGAACAGCTGCTCTCACAGTTCGGACTTCTTAAAGCCAAATGACAAACAAAGGAATATACAAAACTACCAAAAAAAACAGGGAGGGTCCGGAGGCACACTTACGAAAGAAGTCCTTTTTCGCCAGGTTCTTGGCACATAATACTGAAAAGAAGAAGAGAGAAAGGGTCATCAGTGCCATTTTGAATTACTTCTTGACAGAAAAGCAGAAACATTCCAGCGGGCAAACTCCCAACAATGTTCAAGAAAAATCTCAAGGCACTCAGAACATACTCCTTTTTAAGTTAAAGTTACAGAGAAGCACCATCCTTGAAGGTCCCCAAAACCTGGTCTTCGAGTCGCTAAGGGGTCTGCAAGGTTTCTATTATTCAGAACTTCATGGAGTACACAGTCAACGTGCCTCACCTGATTTCTTGGGTCTAAATTGGTTGCTGATTTTATGGTGAATACAAAACCCTAGCAGACCCCGTAGCTCTCCAGAACCACAGCTGGGGACCCCATGATGTCACAGACTGAGCGGGGGGGGGGATTCCATTGGTGGAGACCGCTGTGGCATCCCGTATACCACCACACCCAAACCCAACCCCATAACCCCGCACACAACCACCACTCCCAGGTGCCACCTCCCTCCGGAGGCAGGCTGGGTACACACAGGGGACAGGGGGTCATGTGGCTGCTGGGTAAGAGGGTCCAGTCACACCTGTGATCACCGAAGACGCTTCCATGCCAGTGAAATTCCCAACATCCGAGAATGTCAGCTAATTCCAAAGGAGCGCTACAGATAAGTTAATGGTTATCGTACACACAGTTTGACTCTCCAAACATAACCGAGATTTAGGCCGATAAGCAGATTCAGAGTCTTCAGAATAAACTACAATATTGAGTATTGTACTCACTCCCCAAAGTTCAGAAAAAATAGCAGGCCAGTCACCAATCCAAATTTGGATCAAACATCAATCAAAACACTTGCAAGACATTGCTCTCACTGTACATTTGGATCGACAGGCAAAAAGTTCCTGAATATATAGCCTGTAGCGACAGTGAGATTTACACGGCAAGACTTATACATCAAACACGGATATTCTGCAGTGCAGCTCCTGTTCTCTTTGCTCCCATCATTCCAAAAGTAAATTATTAATCGACTTTGCTTGCAAGCTACTTGCAACACAGCCAGGAATGCACTAAAAAACTAAACCCAAATGCAATGAATCCCAACCAAACCAGCAATTTCCATAGGTAAACATGGCTAATGTCCTACTTTCGCTAGGAATATTAGCATTATGCCGCAGCCCTCTAACTGGCAATCACTGTGTTCAGAATGAGGTCTTATCTGGAATGCTCTGAACAGAATAAGGTGCTGGTACCTCAGTGCACACTCGAAATTCTGGAATGATCTAGGTCAGGGGTTTTGTGATCCAAGGACCCCGAACATAAAGGAAAAAATGTCATTTTAAATCTTAAGAGTTTTATATTTTTATATCACTATATTATATTACTATATTAAATTTATAGTCGTTGCATATTATATCTGGACAGGATGCCAAACAGCACCTTCAAGGACCCCCTGTGAAAATCCAGATCCTAGATAATCACAGAATATTTGGCAGTCAGTGGCTATAGTCACATTCTCAACGCTGTTCGCAAGATTAATTCCTTTCCGAGTCCAGAACGGTTACACATTCACTTAATTACAATGCAGGAAACCTTATTACCCAAGATACTGCGCTGAGCGGGGAACTCGGTCTCTTGGGGGCCTTTTGTAGGTTATAGCTCAGGAACCCTGCTCCCGCAGGCTAATACACAGAGATCAGAGAGAATCCATCAGCGGCGAGCTATTTGGGAAAACCATGACTGAGTGAGGCGCGCCCCCACGCTGGGTGAAGTGACGGATGACTTGCTAAGGACCGTGGCAGAGGAACGATGGCTGTGCTGTACGTTCCCTTGCCTTTTCTGAGAAAGCACTCACCAGTCCAACACAGCTGGGCATTATACAAGTTCGTCAATACAACATTCACATTGAGCTGGAGATTTGCGCTGATTCCCCAAAATATCAGCCCTACTCGCTACGCCACAACAGTTCCGGTATGAGAAAAGACACGCTCAACAGTGATGAAAGTCAGCTCAGCACCCGTCACTAGGGCAGCCAGTGGTTTTCTTTCACTTTAAAAACAAGACCAGGTCAAAACCTAGTAGGCCTATGTGGTTTTGAGGACTGCCCCGCTCTTGCGGTCCAGCCAAAAATAACTAGCACTTTGCTGTAAGCGATGGGTACAGACAATTTGACAATTAGGACGTTGACTCTTCTCCATTGCTCTTAATGGTCTACAAGAAAATACATATAATTCGAAATCCACGACTGCAAATCCATTATTAAAATACTTGGTAGATTTGTTAATCACTGCTGATGGCGTTAATTTCTACTTGTTTAACGTGACTTTCGAAAGGTTAGCTAGCGTTGTCGTAAAATTTAGTGTTAACACATTACTACGGTTGTGGGTCAGGCACTCTTCACCGTAAGAAGAAATTTTAAGATAGGGCTTCCAACATTGCTTGTATCGAAAGTGCTGCGACGGAAACAGCGATAGATTTACCCACGAGCCACATCTGTCCAAAATGTAAACAAGTAAGGCAGTCTTCACGGTCGGGGGAACTTTTATGACAGGGTCACACATCGAGTGAACACCACAAACGGCGGTGGTGTAACAGTTATTGGCTCATTACCAACGGATTGTGGCGAAAACCTGCGGTGAAAACTTGCTAGGTAAACCACTACGGCCCCCCCCCCCCCCCCAATTTCAAAAACTCATCGGATGTAGGCTACACCAATCACACAAATGACCTATTTTGGATTCAAAACGGCGAATTTCGCCGAAAAGCGACTAGTTTGCAGGTAATTTATTGCATGACAGCGACGGCTTAAGCAGGATAGCTGTGAATGATAAATAAAAAATTAAGTGACGTGTTTCAACACATATGCCTATAAATGATTAAATTCTCATAATTCAATTTCATATGAGTTTGTTTCAAGGCTTCTTGGGGGAGGAAAAGGGCCTTCCTTAAGTGTTAGAAAACGAACCACGGAGAATGTTTAAATGGTGGGCACTGCAGCGCAGACCCACACCATATCGAGTTATTGACTGCTTAAATAAACTCAGACAGCAACAAAATTTGGCTGTAACTCAGCCCAAACTGGGTTATCAGCAACCCGCGCCTGCCTGGAAGAAGCCATCTCTCACCAACGACAGTCTTTACCGCGATACTGATCCTGTACGTGTGAAACAGCGATGTTATTCCCTTGCTCGCAAGCCCATGAAGAGTTGCGCATAAAACATCACAGGCCCACAGAGTCGTAAAACATCTGCAAAATTGGATTCTTGTAATGGCGGCCCGAGAACGTCGTTCGGATCTTAAATCGCGAACGCGCGGGCAGCGAAAGCTAGCACAGCGCTTATTTTAAAAGCCTTGTTCCAGTCACTACCGATGGGCAAATAAAGCTGGAATGTTTGAAAAACCGTCGTATTCACTTATATAGCGGGGGATGTTGGTCGAGCGCATTGAATCGGACACCGACACCCGCTATTCAGATTTTGTGGATGAACAGAGGCATACGGCAGAATTATAATGAACGATACGGAAGTTTCCAAAATCAAAATAGAGTAGCTCATAAAATCCAGCAATACATATGTAAATAGTAAATATGGCATGTAAATTATACATTTAAATAGTAAATGAAAGTGTATTCGTGTGCCTACTGCACTACATTAATAATGGAACCCATTTAATTGGCTCCCATGTTTCCCAAAAAAGTAGGTTATACAAAGTAAAAAAATCCCTCGTTCCCAAACAACTCGCGGCAGAAACTTGAAAAAAAAATCTCAGGTATGTGTGTATCTGTTGCATAGTTAATATGAAATAAAAAGGGATTGTAGATGTGCAAACAGGGATGTACACATGGAGATTTTGCCACATATAAGCGCCTCTGGCTGTGGATACCCAAAGCAGATAAAACACGGATTAATCGCAGCTGAAATGGAAACGCCACGGTCGCGTTAAGACCGACAAAATCGGAAATTGGGATGTTCATTGCAGGATTGCCAATGCCCGCGTCACTTTCTACAGAGACTGGGAAAACGCTGTCGAAGTCGCCATAAAATCTATCTTGAACCTTTTACATTTGTGCATTTTGTGACACCCCCATTTGCAAAAAAGATTGTGGCATCCCCAGGATCTACATATTAGGCTACATCATTCTAAAGCAATGCAGGGGCCACCCAGGCGTCAAATTAACAACTGTAATTAAGTAAGAATCCAACTGAGCAAGAACCTCAATGCTGTAGACGTCACTCTTGCAGTATCATTCATTGTAATAAGAAAGTCTACAAGAACTCATGAACAAAATGTCTACACAATATACAAATCAACCAGCTAAACAACTGAGGTCAACTTCACTTGCATTTGGACAAAAACAACTATTTTTGCCATTATATGCCAACTCACAATAATACAGATTTGTCATATATCATTTTATTACGACACCTGTAACAGAAGCGGAATGAAATAGCAGGATTAAGCAGATAAAATAAGCTACAACTAGCAGCTTTTCATTCAAATGAAGTGCTTTCTCTATAAACATTATAAAAGCATAACATTGACAACATTGCATGTTTGTCACATATATGTTTGGCGTGTATAGGTGAACCCCTCACCCCGACTGGGCTTTCCACCAAAACTAACTATTTTCCTGTGGGAAACCCCGCTGTTTTAAGCTTATCCGACCACAGAGCTAATGCTACCTTGAGGGATAACTAATGCAACATTCGGAAACAATTTTTCCTTCTGCAAAGAGAAAACTACTGCATCAAATATAAAACACATGAAAGTGTTCAGAACGTTTTCTCCATCTTCATGAAACGCTTCCCATAGTGAAGTTGCCATAATTGACTACAGACTAATTAGACATTTAAGCCACTTTCTGAAAATTGTGACAGCTATTAAACTGAAAATAATCACATTTTTACTCAGGGGCACATTTTATGATTCTCTATCTGTCAGCGTGTATTAACGATAAGATTCCTGAATTGGAGCCTGGAACTGGCTCTCCATCAAAACCCTTAGGAAAGCCACCCTCATTTTAAGCGTTAGGCCTAAGTGAAGGAGCAGTTTCAAATGAAAGATTCGGGACTTTCTGAGAAACCTGGTGGCGGGCGGAGGGGCGCGCCCTAACGATTTTGACTGTGAAACAGGATGTGTGCTCTGGAGGGTCTGAAAATGGAGTCCGACCCGCTGTTTTTATTAGCGCGTCTAATCCGGACGGGTGAACCGCGGGGCAAACACACAGCCGCGCGGCGCTGCGCTCCCGCAAACGCGGCGGCCTCGCACACAAAGGGGCGGCTTTGCAAAGCGCTGTTTGTTCGCGGCTCGTCCTGGGGGCTAGCCGGCTTTGCAAACAATCCCGCCCGTGTGTTTTGACTAAGCCGTTTTGACCGGAGGCCAAACAGTCTGGCATGGAGCGACGGTCAGCTGTCACCGGCTACCCCAGAAATAAGAGATCAGCCTTTATTTGAACCACCTGATTTATAGGGATTAGATGAGAGAGAGGCTAACTCGCTATTTTAATGTGTTGAAAAGAAACTTCTGCACCATTTGGGCCATTATTTTTAAAGGCACTGTTTCAGCTACTTAAGTAAAGGAAAACAGTTCATTCAAAAATCTAAAAAATACAATAATGACGGGGAAAAGGAAACTTCATAAAAAGGTTCTGTCGGGCCCAATTTCATTGAACCGTGTCTCAGTGCATGACCTGTAGCTAATGGCGCCGTTTAGCCTGTTTGGTGAGGTGGGATTTGGCAAAGATCCGACCCTTCCCGGTGGAGGGCTCTGGGCCAGTCAGTCCTGCCAATCACCTACAAGGGAACGGCGTCTGAGTGACAGGCTCATGGGAATTCCCACCATGTCCGCCTGACCTCAACAACCCACGGACAACATGAGGAGATCAACGCCGTCTAATGAGAGGCTCTTGCTTAGGCTCATTATGTAAACTGACCGGAATGCAAATATTTACCTCCCGCCTTTACCCTCCCCACCATGGCCGGTAAATTACTTTGCGGGGGGAGACCACAAACGAATGCACTTTCCGAAACCAAACCTCACAATAACTTGGGGAAAGTGCAGTCGTCTGCAAATCACTAGACAAAATTGTTAATGCAAGCATTCTGCAGTCAGAACCAGCAACCAGTTTAGATTAAGAATAATAAAAGTCTTAATATGACCATATGGCCAGGATGGAGTGGACTCTTAGCATCCACCCACACTGCTGTGCTGGACAATGACCTAATCACTCATTTCATTGACCTACAACTGAATACAGGCCCTTGCTGGTGAGGAGCACTTGAATGGTTTAGAGTTTGTAATGAATGTTAATGAAGTGGTAGAATTACCAATCCTACGACCGACTGACGCAGAACATCCCCACAGCAGGAACATTAAAGCATCTAGGCTATATCTAGCCGACTACAGGCAACCAGCTACCACTGCCAAATCTTCTAAACCAATGACATTTTTTCCCTACAAGATGCTCCAGAGCAAACGTGCCATTCTGAATCTGGTCTCAGCCAGATTGAGGAGATCCCAAGGAACATTCCGGAAGACAGTGCAGCAGCCTTCTTCCTCTCATCTTCTAAATCCAGGGCCAGTAAAACAAACAATCTCAAATTAAACTTTGTCAGTGCAAAACAAACCGGTCTTGGTGCTTTCCATATTTAGCTGTAATCGATTTCAAGATTCAAAATTCAGTGTTTTATTGCCATGGCAACAAGTGAATTGAATTTAACTTTGTGAGCTTAACATATAAAAACGCTACGGACATGCATGAGAAACGAAGGGAAAAGATTCTTTCCCCCTGAAATACACATTTACACACATACACAATCACAGTTCAAAGTTAGAATGTGTAATTAAAAATAGTGATAATTAAAATTAGAAGCTAACCAACTGTATATGTCAAGTCCTGCAAACGTTTTTCTTTTTTTACACAACATCTGCTTTCCTTCACTGTTGCAATGTTTACTTCATGCAGATGAGCCACCTACCCTCCTGTTCTTTGACTGGCTCTTTGAAGTCAGTACTCTATTGTTTTCGATTACCAGTAGATGTTGTTACAGCAGCATTAGAATATTCAGTTAAGAACATTCTGTTCCAATCACATATTTGTGCCCTTACACCTTAAAGTGTTAAAGGCTCTGCTGATAGGTTGTCAAGTATATAACACCGGGGAAATGCTACAGCCATTCAGAACCTACTGGCATGGCAAACCTGGTGGATTTTACCTGGTGGAGTCCCGTTACCTTTAATTGGCTAGATGTGCCCAGGCATCTCCTCCTGCTGTCAGGGGTAAATTACACCAGCAGGAAACCCAGGACAGACTGACTGTATGCCTTGTAGCCTGGTAGCACATTCCAATGCATGCAAACTAACAGGGAGTCCTTTACAGAGCTCAAAAACCATTGAACTGCTTAAAATGGAACATTAGGGAACTGAGAAATTAAAATTAAAATTGGAAGTACACTAAAAGCAAAAAATGTAAAGTAAAGAGAGAAACGGGGAACTGAGAAACTTGCATTAAAAGAAGAGAACATTATGCAGCTGAACAAATGTAAACTGAAGGGGGTATTTTATGGAACAGAGAAGCTTGTATTAGAAAGAGGGAGCACCATGCAGCCCTGAACATGCTGGGGGGGGGGGGGGGGGGGCGGTTAATGGCGCTGAACAAACGAAAGCGAAATGCAGCGCTTAATTAGACGCGCGGTGACACAGCAGCTTTTCTCCGCGGCGGCGTGCGCGCAGTCAGCTGGGTGGCGCTCGGCGACAGAGAGAGAGCCGCGCTTTCCGGTTCGGCGGCGCCACGGTGCTTCCTCATTTCCTGGGGCCGGGCGGCAGCCAAATTAGCGCGTTTCCTTCTGGAGAATCTGCAGCGGCAACCCCCCCGCCCCCGCCCCCCTCGTCCCCCCCCACCAGGAGCGCAGCTCGGCGGTTCGGCGTGGGATGGAACAGGGATGGTGAGTCAAGCAGGCCGACTCCGAATCCGCCGGCCAAAAGCGGCGCTGCGGAGACGCCGCGCTCCCGAGCGGGCCCTCTCGTTAAACGGCGGGCGGACGCCGCGGCGACACGGTGGGTTAGTCAGGTGGTTTTGCTTTGGACCGCGTCCTGCGGGGAAGGGCGGCCGTGGATCAATCACGAGGAAGCGATGCCGCGCAGACGCTGCGGAGCGTCGCAGACTTCCCTGTGTAAAAATGAGAGGGAACAAGCGGCCCTTTATGGTCGCGGTTTTGCAATCCACAGACACTGTAAGCTGTAAGGGGAACTGCTGAGGTCGAAGCCTCCGGGGGGGGGGGGGGGGTGGTGCTACAAATTACACCCCCCCTGCGGCAAAACGGCACGCAGAAACTTGACAGCTCCACCGCTGGCCGTTAAAGCCTCGTGACCTGCAGTGGCTTGGGGAGGTTTCGCAAAATAAACAGTTACGGCAAATATCCGCTCGGTCCGTAGAGCGTGGACCGCGCTGCAATGCAACACAGCACAGCAGCACGGCAACGACAAACATCGCCGTTCACAATCAAGGAGGCCGACGGGCCGATCGCATCTCTGTGGGCGGTGACTGTTTTCCAGCTGGATGAGTCTGCCCCATATCCTGGTGATGAGGAGGAAGTCTCAGACATTTCCACTTCCCCGAATACACAGACGAGACTGACCGCACGCTATGACAAGAATTCAACACCGATGAACAATTTACACTAAATCAGAAGACTCATGCTCAAATTTCCATTATTGCCCAGGCCATTTTCCACACCTTTTCTAACCAACTTTGTAGCCAGACCTGGGTCAAATAATTATTTGAAATAATAACCTTTATTTTTTTTTTAAACAATTAAATTTTTTAAACAATTAAATTCCTGCAAAGTTGTACAATTGTACTAACAGAAACTGTTCTAATCCATTTTCAGCAATATTCAGAAAAATATTTTTCTTCTGCTTTGGGCTAACAACAAAATTCTGATGAAAATTCATTGATCTGCAGGAGCATTTTCAAATTTCACCAGCACCTAAAGAATTGAAGAATTCCAAATACGTACTTGACCCAGGCCTGTCTATGACCCTGCTACGCGATACACCGTGCTGGGTCCCATTTCAATCGTGTGGCGTGCCAATTTCCACCCCACCAAGAGCACTTTCACCCGCAGTAGACTGGACCAGCTCCAAAAGTCCCTTCGACCGAATACGGGAACGCCAGTCGAGGTTTCAGGAGCCTTGTGGGGTTTCGCTTTTCCGTGCAGAAGCAGTTCTGATTAATCCCCCACACCCTGGAAGCAGCATAACCGGTTTATTTATGGGCCCTTCAGTGCGCGAGCTCTCTGAAAAGGCGGCTTCTCGCTTCCCTTTTTTTCTTTTAATGAACGCTTCCACAAACATTTGCGCTCATTAAAGGGTCGATTTCCAGACTTCAGCGAAATAAGGCTCGGCGTGATCAAAGCCATCACACCAACCCCCAACAGCTACCAGCAGCAGCAGCAGCAGCAGCAGCAGCAGCATCTAGCCCCAGGTCTGTGTTAATATTAGGCTACTTCATATATCAGATATCGGGGGTGGGGGGGGGGGGGGTCGGTCAGGGTTGAATAGGGACAGCAGTGGATAGTTTTATCATCCACTGTACTACATTTTATCGCAAAAAATATATGTAGTTCATTAAGAAAAGATTTTATTATATCAGTCCCTGATTGGAACACAAATAAAAATTTAAATAAAAAATTCCGACAATCTGGTGCTCATTACATTTTGTTATTGTTATTCTGTTGGCTTGAGACGTTTGGTTATTTAGTCTGCAGTTTCGATTTTGTTTTGCCGCCCAGACAAAACAATGCTCAAAAAAAACCAGTTAGCGTTAGCGGAATGCTTTCTTTCCCCTCCAGCTGAGGGTTGGGTCGACTGTACCCATGTGTACCATTGAGCAGCACACTGCAGTGACATTAATCTACACAGCAAATAAAATGCAAGGAGTCTCCCAGAGCCTTTCCCTCACCAAGCAGGACAAAGGATTATCAGAGCCTGACACACACTACTGACAGTGCTACTGTACTCTTCTCATACCCATGCAAACAACAGCTTTTACTATGCGTGATGTACCCTAAAAATAACTCTGTTAACATCGAGTAGGCTAACTTCTCAATTGTATAAGCACACAAATTGACGTTGTGTCCCGACATCCAAATGACGCAATGCTGCAATGCATGATGGGAAGAGTTTTTTCAGATCTCAGATTAGCTAATAAAAATTATTACTCTTTCTAAGAGTCTTGACCCTTGGCCCATAACACTGAAAATCAACGCTTCCTGCTTCTGAAATAACTCTTCCAGTACAGAATGAACGCAGAGTGAATAAAGTACACAAGACTGTTTTTCTTGATTCTGTTCGGCGGTTTATTTCCCGAAAGCATCTTAAACCCAGCGTGTGACCCCCTCCCCCCTCCCCCGGTGTGCTAGCGGTCTGAAGACTTTTTTTTGGCGGTAACGGTCTGAGAAAGCGCAGGCTGGCCCACATGGCGGTGTGTCATTTCAGGGATTTCCTCTTTTCGTTCCCCGCCGTCCTTCCTGCCTCTGATCCAGCTGCGGCGCGCCGTGTCCGTAAACGGATTCCGCAGCTTCGACCGTCCGCCCGGCGGTGTCGAAAAGCGCATCCAGCCCGATACCGGGGCCGCTCGTCGCCTCGCGAAAGCAAAACCCGAACCGTGCCCACAGATTAAAGCAACCTCGTCGAACAACACACGTCCCACATGCCAAATTAAAGACCGTCTCCAAAGCGTCTTTAAAAGCACTTCTCTCCGAATAGAAGAGGAAATCGATTTACGAGAGCAATAAAATAAGGAAAGCAAATCGCCAATCTAATCTATAAAGCCTTACACTGACAACCCCCGAGTAATCGAGGTCTGCCTGGGTTTCTTTACCCCCGACCACTCGGTCCCAGCAACTCAAATGGCCTAGATGCCTATACGCCATCATCCTGCCGTGTCCCATGGCTATGTCATTATATAAAGCGATAACTATTTTGTGCTGAACACAACCTTGTGTTTCCACAAACTTCAGCTTACAGTATATTTTTGGGATTCTTACTCAGTTCTTCCGTTTCGCTCAGTGACTACCAAAACAAGTCACTGAGCTAAACTGTAACTGTATTATGTAGGCTACCACTTGAAACGAATGAATGAAAGTGAAGGACAAAGTGCGATTTTCCTTTGACTTTGTCTCCCCCCCAATGTTAATGCATTAGCAAAAAAGGCTTGCCTTCATACATTTCAAAGTCATACACCAGCAATATCTAATATTCTGAGAATTTCCACCCTGTCACTGTAAAATAAAGACTGAAAAATGTGTACTTTGTTTGTTTCACATTCTATAAGGTTTGACTGCAACTACCTCAAATGGCAAAGCTCTGTTCATTCTTTTTCACATAAAAAGTCGTTTGATGAACACAGGTGTTCCGCTCCCAGGATCGCATTGTTGTTTCTGTTATGCTTGATTGTTATCGGAAAATAATTAGGTCTGCAATTTGCCGCAGCAAATTACTGAGCGTGGCCATTTCAGACGAGCAGAGAGGGTCAAACCCGCATACTTTCAGATGGATAAGTCCTCTGCAGAGCCTAATTAAAGCATAATAAATGCTCAGACTGGCCCTTGCTTTGCACCGGAGGCTTAGACTCCACTCTCATTACAGGGGCAGCCATTTTCAGACAAATACGTCCCCTCCTTGTCTGGTAAAATGAACCGTTAATGACTTTTTACACCATCGGTCTCTCTTAGCTTCATATTTCAGTACAATGATTTTTTAAAATGTAGTGCAGTAAAAGGGAAGGAAAGTAGAAAGTGAGAACTCAAAAATACTGTACTGCACCTCCAAACTTCAAAGACCACATTAAATGCTTGTGGGGGGAAAAAAACTAAACTTTCATTCCTATGCATTTTGATGACAGCCAATTTGAAGCATGGCCATGCAGCTTCCATACGATGGAGGAAGAAACCAAAAAAAAAAAACATCAAAACGATCACATGGAAGGTGCATGATCAACACCCAAGATACCAGTTCTACTTCTTCCTGGAACCATTTCACGTGGCCTCGGAAGTTCCGAAGTAACCACCTCATCAGGCGATACAGAGTTACTCACTGTAATGTTACGGTTTATCGCCCGGCCCTGTAATATCCTGTGTTACAGTCCTGACTGACCCAGAACCAGCACAATGCAGAGGATGAACCGTGTAATGGGGAAGTGTGGGCCTGGGCCTGGGCCTGGGCGCGCACACACGCGTCAGGACCCCCTCTCCCGGCAGGGCGCGTTCCCCCCGCGAGCCGAAAGGCTGGAGGCGGGTCCGTTTACGCGGCGGGCACGGTTAACGATTCGGGTCTTATCCATGGTGTCGGTTTACAGAGGGCAGCGGCAGACGGTCACCGGGGACGGAGTAATTAACCGCTAACCCCCCCCCCCTTTCCCTGCTCCAGTCGGGGTTGCGCAACGCGCCGCGGAATGCTAGACGGGCCCCGCATGCCTGACATGCCGATGCAGAGGCGAAACCCCCCCGACACCACCCCCCCCCGCCCCCAACCCCCCCAACCAGAGCACGCCCCACCGCGTCGCCTCACGTACGGGAGCAAGAGGAGGAGGAGGAGGAGAGGTTTTCAAAAAAAATGTTTAAAAAAAAAAAAAAAGAGAGAGAGAGAAAGTGGAGCGCAATGTGACCCGTGAGTGCTGCTGAAAGGATTAGCCCCGGACCTGGCGCTCCCTGACTAAGCAGGATTCCCCCGGCCAGCGCCGCCGCCGCCGCCAATGCGCCGCGAGCCGCCTCCGCAGACGCCACCCCGCCCGCGGCCTGTCGCCGGGGCGATATCCACGCCGCGCCGCACTCTCCCGGGGCCGGGCGGAGCCGGAGCCGCGGACGCCATCGATCTCATTAAGCCGCCTGTCACCGCGGTCAATTAAAACACAATCTGGAAGGATGGGTTCACTGCACAGTACATTAAATATGGGCATTTCTGCTTTATTTGCACAGCAGGTGCGTTTATACAGATCAGGTGATACGCATTACACTGAACTAATGGTCCATTCATACAGCTGGATATTACTCACTAAAGTCAAGGTAATGATAACCCAGTACTAGCTAGATGACGTCTAGCCAAACGTACATTTAAGAAATTGCAATGATTTTTGTTTTGCAAGTCATCTGGCACCAGGCTGAATGTAATATTTCGGCGCCCCTTGCAAATGCAAAATCAATATTTTCCAAGATAAAAATAAACATCCAAACCAAAGCGAGGGGGGGGGTGGCTAAATGACATCTTTGGGGCTGGGCAATAAACCGTAATCACAATCAATATTTTTTTGGAGCAAATAGCAATCGTCACCACCCCTTTATCATGCGGCTCTGAAACGTGGAGGGACGCGACCACGTCAGCTATGATTAAAGAATAATCAGGGAAAGAAAGCAGATACGCCACATGGTGCTGAAGAGTTTTACCACGCTAAAAAACTGAGATAACTATCCCCCGGCCCTATTGTATCTTTAGTCACAGTCCTGTCTCATTCACAGGCAGTAAGCTTAGTCTACCTTTTGGGTACATTAAAAAGATCATTACAAATACATTTCTTCTGCCCTTAAAACTAGAATTATACTTAATTATGAACATTCCCCATGCATTATTAAGTGGTTATTATTGTTGTCTTCCTGTCCATTATTATCATTATTTAGTTTATTGGTGGAGTGTTCCTTTCACTGGCAACACTGCCACAGTCTGAACATTTTCAAGGGGAGAAGCAGCACAGCCTCCATGGAAAAGCCACCATTAGCCATGTGGAAACTGCACTCCACGCTACATTACCCACCGAGGGAACTCTCAGGAGACAGTGTGCTTTCCAAACGAGCGCAAGCGGTCGGCACGAAACCCCGCTCCCCAGGTCCTCCCCACCCCTCTCCAGCTCCAGCTTCCACGTGCGTCAAACATTAACACGCTCACCCGCGTTAGGACGCCCACCGCCACTTAACGGGTGCGTTTACCGCGCCGAAAGACGAAGCAGTTTGCTGGGGCACAAAGCTTTTTTTTTTACGGGCCTTCACCGGCGAGTACAGCGCGAGTACAACCGAGCGCGGTTAGCGCAGCGTATGCGACGGGCCGGACGCGCCAGGAACCTGTGGCCTCTTATCGATTTCTCAGTGCGGCGTCTCCGGTTGCGCCGTCTCTGCACTCTTCTTCCGTACACAAAGCAGAAGCTAAATTTGGGAGAGAAGGCCTGTGAATACGCCGCGCTGACAGACCGGATTAGCGCTACAATCACAGTCGCACGCTACGCTAATCCCGCGCCCGAGTCGAGGCTGAGAAATGCGGAGTATGAGGAGTATGACTAAGCACCATACCCGCCGCGCGGTGGCTGGCTGGTAGAGGCCATTCACATCCGCTTTGGTTAAAGATTTAAGTTGTTGTCACCCCAAGCCTCCACGAGAAGAGGAGCCAGTGAAAGACATGATTAAATAGTTTCCTTTGTTGTGTCCCCCCCCCCTCCTCTCCTCACCAGACTGTTTGGTGTGGCTGTGTCCTTGAATGTGAAAACTCATTCAACCACTGCTTTTGGTTTCACGTCACGACTAATTGGCTGGATTGCCAGAAGAGCATCTGCTGCAAGCCACACCACAGAGATGAGAGTGCATAAACATTGCGAACGGGGGGATTCGCCTGAAACTCGCACTTAATGACGGCGTGAAAGAAACCGCTAGAAAACGCGACTTTCGGTTTTCGCCGGGCTGTTTGCAGGGGTACGATATTCTAAGAGAACAGAACCAGGAACGTCAAGCTCAACCGCTCCCCAGCAAGCCTGCTGGTGTTCAAAACTCGAGGGACCGCTGTTCTGCCAAAGAGAAACATGGAGAGCTCCGTTTACCGCAGGCTTGTGTGCACAGGAGGAGACACGATCACCTGCTTTTCCCCTCACGTTGAGGACAGGAAGCAGACGTGCTCAAGGAAACCGCCGCAAAGGGGACTGTAGTCGCCCGTTTCAGCGCTCGGGCCGGCGAAGAGCGTTCTGAGGCTCTCAGCGAACCGCTGCGGCTCCCAGCTTGCGGTGGTTTGACGTCAAGAGTGTTCTGGGCGCAAAAAAAACTTAAATAAACCAACACATTTAGTTCCCGTTCTCAAAAAGACTGAACAAAGTGATCGTTCGCACGTTGATGTCACTCTGCCCACAAGTTAGACAGGCGGTCTTACTCTGTTCAGCTTCATTTTGCCATTTCTGACCAAACACACAAGTGCTAAAGAATGTTTAAAAAGTTTCACCGAAAGAAAGACGCCAACAGGCAGAGGTGAGATGACCAGAATGCTTTGTTTAACCATCTTAAATAATCTTACATAGTTCCGGTGATTACAACTATGACTATTTTTAGGGCCTTCTTTAGGGACTAAATGCTATTGTTAAAAACAAGACAAACACACCTACAATGACTCCTCAAAAATGCTTGGCAAACACATACGCACTGAAAGACAAGTTATGAGTGAATGCGTTTCTGTCCGTTTCTCTGTGCAGCCTGATGTGACATTACTGGGAACCCTGCTCTCCTTCACACTCTCTACCACCACTTCTGCTCTTAAAAAGTTGCAGCCACAGCAAATGTTATTATTATTGTCACTTGGTTTAGAGGAGGGTTATTGCAGCCCTGAGCTCTATCTGTGAAAACTCTCAGCCCCTGCGCAGAGGAGGCCTGAAACAGCTACGAGAGCTCAGGAGCATAAATAATTCCCGCAGTCATGTGATTCCAATCACTGTAAAAAACGCTCCTCCGTTAAAGGAGGATTAATGGCCTCGCTCTCCCGACATCACACCTGAACAGTCCCCGTGCGTCCCGATCGCGCCCCGAGGGCCGTCGGCCTGGTCGCCGAAGATACCGGCCTTCCCGCGTGGCCCCTGGGCCAGCTGCAGACATGTCAGGAGAGAGGTCAAATAAAAATCTGGGGAAATGTTCCAAGGAATCTGGGCCACTCTGCCAGGATTCCGAGGGAAGGGAAATGTCTTCTTTTCCTCCTTGCTGCGCTCATCCAAGAGAGCCGCGCAAATGCCAAGTGTTTTCCCTTGTTGCCGTTAGCGACCGTAAAATCGACATCCCATGCAGCACCAGAAAAACAGATGCTTTTTTTTTTTTGTTTTTTTTTTTTTGTTCGAGAGACAAACAAAAAATAAATCTGAAAAACTGTATAATTCAATCACCCTGGAATCTCTCTCTCCCTTCTGCCAGCGTTTGGCCCCAGTGGTGTGCGAACTCCTTTCTCCCTTGGCTCCGTAAATAGAACCCATGCTGAAAAAGACTGG
The DNA here is from genome assembly GCF_013347855.1 of Anguilla anguilla. Taxonomy (NCBI): domain Eukaryota; kingdom Metazoa; phylum Chordata; class Actinopteri; order Anguilliformes; family Anguillidae; genus Anguilla; species Anguilla anguilla. The sequence continues at coordinate 13,237,858 of NC_049217.1, forward strand.
AAATGCTGCACGGTTTTTCTCTGCTTTAACATCTCAAGCCAGCTGGAGAAAAAAAAAAAAGGCGTTGGATGTCAACACAGTGGTGCAGTGAAAAGCAATGCCGGGAGAAAAGAGTGCGCTGCGAACTTCAGAGGCTCGGCTGCAAGCTAACAAGCTTCGCGTTGTCGAGAGAAGCATGGGGCATTCTGTGGGCTTGTAAGTAACGGAATCTTCAAATAACCTTGTATTAAATTGGATAGCTGGTTTGAATATCACAACTAAATTGTACAGGTTATTTAGACTTGAGTTCATAGCAGCGAGGGCAGTGCAATTTATTAATATGGGGAATTCCTTTTAGATTAAATTCAGTTTGTTACAACATAGATACTTGTATTTTCCTGTTACAAGTGACTACTAGTAACTGAAAAAGGCAACATATGAGGTCATTTGCTTTGCTTTCAAACAGATGATCATGCAGTCTTCCCTGCTGTTGCAACCCTGATGCCAAGTCAGTATGACAACTATATGAAAAAGTATACATGAAATATTACTACATCAGTATTCACCAGGCCTTCACCTATCACGGAGAGTTTTTCTGCATCTTATACAATCTGATACGCAGACACTTGACAAATGCCATAACCATCCCCCCAATCAAGAAGGGAACACTCATAGACAAAAACCTTAAAACCACAATAATGTCTCGATTGATGAGTCATAAAAGAAGTAAAACACTGCCAAGTAACCAATGGGGTGGCTGCTTACCCATTGTTGCATGACACATTACTTCCCCAGCCAATTAGAATTGCTTTCATGTCTTCCTGGGGAAGAGCACAGCTGGAGCTTGTGACTTGGAACAATGATCCACAGCCAAAACCCTTTGTGTTTCAGCACAGTCGGTGGATAAAAATCCCAGGTGAACAGGAGCTGGGGAAACTATCACCGCAAAATGCAAAGATTAAAAACATTTTTCTCTCCTCTTCCCAGGGTTTTTGTCTGTTGATGGCAGCCTGAGACAGGTTTACCAACTTCCATTACATTTTAATTGAGCTCTGTTCAATGGCTGTGAACTCTCAGGACATGTATAGTGATTGATGTATAAAGATATTTACACTAGTTACAAGTAATATAACTTTTGCTACTTTTGACTTTTAGATACAAACTTACTGGACATGGAGGGTGTGTAATGTTTAGCCAACTTTGTGTTGCATTGCAATACCTTTTAATTGACACCATAAATAAGATCAGTATTGTCAAGACTTAGGAGACTTTATATCAACACATTGAGGCAGACACAACCTAGTGCCGCTTCAAATGCAACACATACAGGGAAACATGTTGAGCAACTTGTTAATAGAGATAAACTTGAAAAAAAAATAGCACACCCATCATCTTGAGAAGTACTCAATGTTCCTTAAATTGATTCTGAACTAGAACTACAGGAGTGTTGACAAGTCCATACACACCAGCAGCAGTCAAACACACTCTCCTAGCAATGATTAGATATGAATGCGGCTCTTGATCGCAAAACAGTCAAACTGAGGTGTTTCTCGTCCAAATGAAACCTAAATACAGGTAGCTAGTCAGCTGAGACAAGGTCACACACATGGATTAGACCGAATTGTTAATAGTATCTGTTATACAAGGACATAGGGTAGTCAACGCGAAAGTATTCACAAAAGAGTAAATTACAAAGCAACATGAAAAATGTGTAATGTCGGCCGCGGTGAGATCAAAAGTTATGCCTTTCCTTTGGGACTAAAGGAAGCGCTAATATACATTGCGTAACAAGTTACACCTGTCGGCACAGAAGAAGAGTACGTTCGCTGTCACGCTGCACCGTGATGATCAAGCTGATTGCTGAGCAAATATGTGTTCCCCTACAGGAGGCCGACACAGCACAAAGACGCGTTCTATACTTTCACAGGTAACCCGAGAGGTCACGGGGCTTACAGCTTACACTACTGTGTAACCGCTCGGCTATGAGCCGTGTGACGAAGGAGCAGCTAATATGCCACCCTTGACTTGAATAAATTTCCATTCAGATAAAATTCTACTTCTTCCGTGACAGAATAAGCTTGCTATCCATGAATATACACAATGATAATTAACGAATAGCTAATAATTAACTAAAATGTTAAGCGGACGTTTTCTGTCAGTTAAAATAAAAAAATTAAAGCAGAGAAATAGACATTCAGATTTAGCGGACATTTTTAAAACAAGAGCAAACCAAGCTAACTTCAAGCCAACTACATACAGCTACAGTGTCTAGCTAGGACGCTTTCCCTAACATTTGAATGTAACTTATTTCCAGACCGCTAAGTTGTGCGGTGTGAAGGCAGGTGATCTCTGAAAAAATAACGACAGCAAAAAGCTGAATAAGTAGCAGATAACGTCAACATTCGTATCGTTAATTTGCTGCCAGAAAGGACAAGTGATTGTCAGAGACTCCAAAACTGGCAAGAAGGAAGTTAGCCAGCAGAAGCTAACGAACGTGCCTGTGTAATCCACATTTACAACTACGGCATCATCTTATCTTATAAAGGGAAAGCCCCATGCGTTAGCTGATTGTATGCTAAACTATACAGCGATAAGCCAGCTAGAAGTAGCTAACACTTATCGGCAATGCTAGCTGATATTGCACACTGAAAGTAGGCTATAAGCTAGCTAGATAGGTTCACAGGCCGATTGGTCTGGTTAATGCGAAGCTCCCGAGTAGGCACAGCTCCACCTCCATAGGCACAAAATAAAACAAAAGCTGGTATTACAATAGACATTTCAGTTGGCTAGCAAACATACATATCTGGTTACATTCTCTGAACAACTTCGTTCCTGTACCAGTAATTACTAAGTGTTAAGAGCCATTTGCCCAACTTAAGTTACGGCTGTTGATTCTCGGACAAGCAACATAATAACCTGCCCCGTTCCACAGCGAATTAGTTGCATTAGCAAACTAGCTAATGTTAACGTTAGTTAACGTTGACAAATGAGCGGCTGGTTCTGTCCCCAAGCAAAAACTGCAATTTCACGGCATTCTACCAATGAATGGTGAAGGCAACCTGTCTTGAAAAAGGATGGCACCCGGCATATTCATAATTTAAGGTCAGCAAGCTTGTTAACTAGCCATATTGGTTAAAGCTAGCTCGCGACATAACCCACCTAACGTTACACAGATAGCTCGCTTAGCTACCATACACACCCAAGTTACAGCGTGGTCATCTTCCCAGCTCACTACCTAAAACAAAACCAAGTACAATCTAAGATATTCTAAGAAAAGAAGCAAACGTTATATAGCTACGCGCTTACCTGTCAGTCTGATTTTGATGCTAGACCCGTTCCGTCGAGTCCCAGAATTCGACATTACTCCGGACAAAACAGCAAAGTTTTTCTTAGGGTTAGCCGAAGATTCGAACTTCACACCAAGAGAAACTGTAGAACACCACAGTGCACCAATCTATGATATATGTTGGGGTTTCTCACGGATACATTTGTATTATTTTCCTCTTGGAAAATCCCCCGAAGCTCCCAGCTCTCTCAACACTCCCAAACATTTTCGAGCTCAAAGGCGTTTTGACGTCAGCTTTGCACGACAGGACGTGCACGTCCCCGAGCCGCGTAGGTGTACCCGCTTTGCAGGACTCGACTGAAAACGGGATATACCAAAGCGGAGAAGACGGGAGGAGTGGTGTGCTCAACAGAGGAAGTTATTTCAATTCGCCTTACGCCTGATCTGATGACTGTTTTCTTATACAGCCAAATTATGCAAAAATTCTGTTTACAATTTTCAAAAAGTGCATCTATAGACATAGACAAAATAATTTTGGGTACGAGTACTTTTAATATAAATGGATAAATCTTTCTGCGCCTAAATCCTGCTCAGTTAAACTACGTTGCATTCCAGGTTTGAGCAACATAGCAGACAGAACGTTTAAGTAAGTTTATACCTTAGAAAATAAGGTATTCCCCTTAGCTATTTTATCTAATCCAGTATATGAACCTGTAAAAAAATAAGTGTGAAATTATAAAACTATTTATGTATCTCCATACGTAACCACTATGGGTATCTTATTATCACACACACACACACACACACACACACACATATATAATTGTCACCCTTGCAAGAAATTGAAAATAATACTATATTGTACAACAACGAGTGACAATAAATACAGTACTAAAAAAATCGTAACACTTTTAACTTTAATTTGAAACCGGGATATACTGATTTTGAGTATATGCTCAAAATCAAATTGCAACCCTTGAGTTTCAAACCAAGTTCCTTTAATCATTGTGTTAATCTACACTGCCACCTGAAATTGCTAATATGATAGTTGATGTTAACTGAAATGTGTGCCCAGTGCCTAAATACCAGGACTCGTTAATCTATGATATTGTGATTACTACCCAGGTGGATGCATTTAACAATTTAGAAATAATTCAAGGATGTGCACATTTAAAGTGCGATGGTTTTACAGAATTTCACACTATTACCTCTAAAAGATCTCTGCTCAGGATTAAACAATATGAGACGGCAACTTATTTGTACATACGTTTGGCTGGAACATTTTAAACTCCATTGAACTCCAGAAAGATAAGCAAATCATGTTGAGTTGCAAGAGGCAGTAAATCCTCTGGTTAAAAAAAAAAAAAAAAAAAGAACAGACCTAAAACCACCTCTGTCATTAGATCAAGGGCTGAAGGATTACATATTTTAAAGTTGCCAGTGAGCAAAACAAAACATGTTTCTTTCTTTGGCTTACTGCTTGGCAATATTAATGTAAAGAATGTAGATCTTAAGGTGTAAGTCGGGGCATTTTGTAAACAGTGGGCTGTGCAAAAGCAGGGGGTGGATTAAAAAGACTTAGCTACTGGAAACAAAAGGCTCCTCTCATGAGTGTGCTCACAAGAAGAAAGAAAATCCACATAAGCAGTAAACTGGATTACTGGTTTCACCTCCATTCAAAAAAGCAGCTGGAAAACCTCCCAGTACAGTGTCTCCCAGGTCAAGGGACACACCAGCATTTAAAATGGACACAAAGAGGAAAAGGATGGGTGGTAGGTATCCAGCTGATTGGTATCAACCTGGAACTTGCCACCCAAATGAATATCCTGGAGAATGAACAGCTTGAAACCATAAGGAATCAATTAACAGTTTGGGTTCATTTTAAAATTTTCACAATGGTATGCATTCAGGAGCACTCCATTGCCACTGGATGATAATTTGCACTTTGTATTTGGAATGGTCAGCCAGTCAGGGCAAATCAAGTTTCTCCAGTGTAGCTGCAATAAAGAAATGTCCCATCAAATGAGATCCTGAAAATGGAAGTACCAATGAGCTTTCAGGACGGTATGCATAGCAACAGCTGTTGCCAAGGGATCACAGTGTCCAAGTTAGTCTTTATTGGAGAGCACAGGGGTGCCAAAAGACATAAGAATCAGGAACAGGAGAAAAATGTGTGCTGCCAGTCCTGTCTGGAAGTTAAGACCGACAGCTGTTGTCCAACACTCCTGCATCAGACAGGAATGTAAGGAGCGTTCACAGTCCCGTTATGGAGACCTGCACCAGTGAAAGGGGAGAAAGGTATGTGTAGAAGCTCAATGTTGCATATCCTTTCCTTGCAAGAACAAGAGGAAAGCAAGCCATGACTTCATACAGAACAAAGAAAATAATCACCAAAGCTAAGAGCAGAGGGTAAAGAACTTTCAACTTACATGTTGAGGGAAGATAATTAGAATTACAGAACAGAATGTCCATGTTTAGGTGAACAGCAGTTATTTCGAGGGCGATTAAAATATGGTATTATGAAAATTTTGCACTTGGGCTAATTTGAGAGAAGATTAAAACAAGATTACACCATGTGGCCTTATTTTGCTGTGATAATAAGGTTAGAGATGGCAATAAAGGGATGTGGCAGTTGGATTATCCCAGCATTCCCATGGACGATACTCATGTCAGCTTTCTGTTGTGGCACTGAAGAAGTTAAACCAGATGATAAGGATGAAACAAATAGACATAACAGAGAAATGTGCTTAAATGATTGTGTAGCTAATTCCGCAGTATCACATCAAACTTTTTAGCAGTGACAGCAGGGTCCATCTTAGCAAAGTACTGAAATGTCAGTTGTTTTAATATTTCAAACGATAGGCGTGCCAGATTACATACATTTCCATTTTCGAGATTATGTTATTGGACAACTTTGATTAATCTGATCATGAAACTCAAACCAGACATGGCAAATCACTCAAAAAGCACTTTGTTGATGCTGGATTATTAATAGCTATTAAAATAACCCAGCAGATAACACATGAAATGCAGCAAGCGTCTGGGGAGGGAGCCCACTGACTCATCTGGTCAGAATCTGTGCTGAACGCTCTGTTCCTTAAGACATTTATGTGTGATTGGCTTTATACAGGATGGAACAGTTCTTTCAATACCTTGGAGACTTGCCATGAAAATCAAATGATATATACCCTTTATATTTTTCTACTGTGTACATTTCCCAGCAAATATATGGACTCCATCTCTGTAGGTACCAAAAAAAAAAGACAACATTTCTGTATCAAGGAGAAGAGCGACCCATCCAATTTCAGTCAGCCCGTGAACAGGTTTGGCAGAGGTGGGGGGTACAACAGTCTTTTCTAAAATGGTCTGCTCCCCATTAGCCAAATGATGGTTCACACCTTAGTCCAATTGTTACTGGCTCTCCTGAGGTGACTTTAGAACAGCTCATTAAGGTCGGATCCTATTTTCAGCCATCGAAGGTGGCTGGTGGGCGGCTATCCTCTATCCACACTTGTAAATTGGTGCGGGGTTTAAAAATATGCTCTGAGACACTGCGTTTACCTTGCCTCCTGATGTGTGCTCACACTGTTCAGGACACCAACAGTAAGTGGACAATGTCTTCAGCATGTCAGAGCGTTCTATGACAAAGGTTGCAAGGTGTGACATTGTAACACATTTTCTATGACACATTTACTGAGTCCATACACATTTACGGACATCAAAATGTGTAGTTTTTAACACTAGATAACTGTTTTAATCCCAAGCCCTTTGTTCCTTAGTTTGCACACTCCAGGATATACCTCTTAAGGGCAAAGTCAAAGAAGGTTAGCTGTTGAATGCTGATTGAATGACAAACCATTTTATCAGCAGAATGGTTACAATATAAGACAGCTGGTTGTAATTTCCTATGCAGGACAGTACAATGAAAAAATGGGTTTTAATGATCAATCTGGGGGACAACTACAAAAGCCTGGAGTTTTAAAACAATACTCACTCTATTGGTTCAACATCTCCCCCTTCTGGCAGTAATTTTGAAATGCACCAGCAAGGACTTCATTTTTGGTGAGAGGGCATCAGGGCTGAGGGTTCCTGCATTCGACCCAGAGTGGACAGCTTCACGGTGCAGCCAAGCCTAAGTGATGGGCTGCTAATGCAGGATAAGTGCTGTGCCTCGTTTATTGAATGGATCTCAACACAGGGGATAATCGGCCCTGTTGTATGCGCATTAACACCCAAATATGTTAATGTGTTCTAAGAGAGAGAGAGAGGGGGTGGGGAGGGAGAGAGAGAGAAAGAGAGAGAGAAAGAGAGAGAGACAGAGAATGAGAGAGAGAGAGTACATGTTTCTTAAACATTTCCAGAATATAATTTCTTTGGTGTTGTCATTAAATCATTAAAAAAAGATTTGGGGAAAAAAGATCTAAACACTTCAATTATCCTAACCAAAATATATATACATATTTTTTCAATGAGATATAATGAGCCAGGTAAGTTTATCATGATTGTGTTTTTAAATGGATTCATTACTTCGTAAATTTTCAAAAGATACTGCCTATGGACCTCATATTCTATAATATATGTCGAGAGTGTTATCTTTCTTGAATGGATCACTGATTGCTAACTCATTTCAGAAGTTTGTTTTCCCAACCAAAAATAATCTTAGCGGGCCATGGAAACAGCTGAACAACAGATTTATCGCATCTTAGGGTTCCCATTAGTTATAAGGACGGTAATGGCTATGATGGGTCTGTCTGTCTGTGTGCGCATTTATTTCATTCAGCGTCTGGCAAGTGGCGGCAGTAACATTATCTCAGGCGAGCATTGTCCCTCAGGCGCTGAAACTCCACCCTCCCACACACATTAAGGAGTGTCTTCCACAGGTGCATGCCAAAGCGAGACGCTAAGAGGGTTGTGCGTACTTCTTGAAAAGACCTCTTGGGCTTCTCGGGAACGTCAGCTGTGTTCACACCTATTGCCGGGGTCCTGTTATTGATTAACCTCGGTTTTAAATAGAGTGCGCTTTGCGTGTAACCGTATGTACTGTTCTGCTTCTTTCAAACCCTCCTTTTAAAAAAAAAAAAATGTGTGAATGTTTGTACATCAGTCGCAGATGGTTGTTTCTGTGTTCTGATGTGTTGTGAGTGAGTTCTGTTGATCCTCTAAGATGTGAAAGCACCTAATACAGTTCCAATAACCTCCAAGAAAAGTAATATCCCATAAGTCCTTTCTCTCGTTCTTTAAAATGCCCTTTCCTCCTTTTTCTCCCAATTTGGAATCAAATATATCATCAGCTCTCATTGCTGGAACCTCATCTCAGGACAGCACAGGCATGCATGTGCTCTCATTCGAGGCATGTGATACCAAGCGTCACGTCTCAGTAAGCCGCAGCTCACAAGTCCGGTTTGCACAGAGATCAGTCAGAATACGTGTCAGCTCGCAGCAGACCCGCAGGCACCCAATCGACCAGCGGGGGTTTCTACGGAGCAATGAGACGTGCATTCCTGCCAAATGAAACTTCGTAAATGCTGGGCAATACTCCGGGGCTACGGGCCGTAGCCAGAACTGGCACAGCCAGGATTTGATCCCACTCCATGCGGCCCATCCATACACAAGAACTAGAATGGCGCCTGAACGAGGCAAGCCACTCACTAGCCCCTTTCTGGAATTTTTTTCTAATCTAGGGGGCCTGTTTAGTGCCTGTCATCAGCCACTTAGGGAAACTCCTGGCATCCCACTCTCGGGAAACTGACCAACAGCTGTAAATGTCTCATAGACAGAATCATTACTCATAACTAGGAATAGATCTTTAAACTTCAACTCCATAGTGAGTTGCTGACCCTGCAAGGAGGAATTCCAAAGCCATTAAAGCAATTGTGGACAAAACAGCAAACCAAAGTGGCATGGAAATCTAATCTTTTTCAACTGACAGGCTGAAATGGACAGGAAAAAAAGCATAAAATGGAGAATCAGCCTGCCATATGAGAAAACCATTGTTCGTGGATGTTATATTTACCGGTTTGTGCCGAAGCGCAGTGAAACAAGCTTCTGTGTGCCAGGTTGGTTGAGAATTTGTTTTCCCAGTGTCTCAGTGGAGTGCACTGGCTGGGCAAATGGAGGTCTTTCTTTAGAAACCCTAAAAGGCCAGATGGAGATGATTGAATTCCCCAAACACCAAACCATCAACTGATCTTCCCTAGATGGGACATGGCTGTTCCATCTATGTTTTGGCAATGACCTTTTCAGTGGCCTTTTACTGCCTAATCTGGTGTTCTCCATCTCGTATATAAAAGCCCATCCACACAGGCAAACCTATCCTCCCTCCCAGTCTCTCTGCCCTGTGGTAAGTCCTCTCATCATTTATTATTGTGTCTTTCTCCAGATGAGCATGTGCTGTGCATCATTTTCTCTATTTGTACAGTACTTAGAGACATTCATAAGCAATGGAAATTTATTTTGGGGTTGTGTAGTAGTCACGAAAATGTAACATCCAGAAGGTTAGCGGTGTGAGTGCTCCACACATGGATGATCTTTTGAAATATCAGCTATGTTATCCTGGAGCTGGGTGTCAGCTAAAGAAATAATGTGATCTAATCAAATGGAAATATAATACTTTTCAGTGAAAAATGAGGTTTAGTGACAACATATCCAAAAAGGTCAGGTGTTAGATGAAAATGAAATTTATGACAGCTTTCAAAGCAGCTACAGCCTGAGATGTGGACTCCTGTGACTTTTTCCAAAGGTCCAGCGAGACACAAGGATCTCCCTGTTGTTCTGGTCGCTGTGAATCGGGACACGCGAAGCAACCATGCCGGGTGCGTATAAAGGAGAGTGCGGGGACGAAGTGGACCCCATGCCCTTCCTCGCTCCCACCGAAAAGGAGCGGCTGGAGGCCATGGCCAAGCCCTATGACATCAAGAAGTCCTGCTGGGTGAAGGACGATAAGGAAGGCTTCATCGCCGGCGAGATCCAGTCTGAGCAGGGGGAGCAAGTCACCGTCAAGACTGCTAAAAACACCGTAAGGCTGCCCGTCTCACAGCGGCTACAACTGCACTCACAACCACAACTAATACTGCCATTACAACACACACCCACACACACACACCCACACACACACACACACACACACACACACACACACACACACACACACACATACACAAACATACATATATTTTAGATGCGTGTACATGCTTGTACATCAAGTGACCAAGGGTACTATTCAATCAAAGTCTGATCATCTTTGGAATATTGAAATGAGAGGAAGTCATTGAAAAGTGTTTTTGGTTTCAACGACATTTAAGTCTTTCCTTGAATTTTCCTTGAAATACAGAACATATTCATTTGATGGGTTACAAGTGTGTCTGCAGCCCTATAAAATCCAGCTTTAAGCTGCATAAATAACTCATTTTCAATTTTGCTTTTTTTTTGAATTTTTGTTTTTTTAAATGTAAAAATATGTGGGTTTTTCGTTACAGACTGTCACTGCAAAGAAGGATGATGTTCAGCAAATGAATCCTCCTAAGTTCTATCAGGCCAGTGATATGGCTAACCTGACCTTCCTGAATGAAGCCAGCGTTATGGACAACCTTCGCCAGCGTTACGTTAATATGAGAATCTATGTAAGTCTCAAGAACAGAAAATGTTCCCCCTCCAAACACACAATACTACAGAACAGGATTGCCAAAATCAATCGTGCTGACGGCCTTGTAGAGAATTGTGAATCAAATCAAGGGCAAGGCATGTAGTACTTATGGAATCCTTTTAAGAACTGGGAGAAGGGGGAAAAGTTGTGGGTGGGGGGGTGGGGGGGGGGGGCAATTCCATTTTATAGAAAGTGTGTAATTAACCCTGGAATTATCTCCTAAGTCTAATCAATAAGTTGTTTTCATGTCACTCCTCTAGACGTATTCTGGCTTGTTCTGTGTCACCATAAACCCTTATAAGTGGCTCCCCATCTATGGGTCCAAAGTTGCCCAAATTTACAAGGGGAGGAAGCGCAACGAGGTGCCTCCCCATCTGTTCTCCATCTCCGACAACGCCTATCATGACATGCTGATGGGTGAGTCGACCCGCGACATCGACAAATCACAGGAAATGTGTAGAGAAGTGTGGCAGAAGCTCCAGAAAACATCAACAGACAGAAACAAATGTGTTGGCTTGTTGTCATTATCTAACAAGTCCACTTGGCACAAGAGATTAAGGCTACAGAGAGCACCATAAAATGTTTATGTGATTGATGTATATTGCTATTTGTTCACTATGGTTTCATCAGGGACAAAATTACACCCAGCTGTGCTCTGTGGAACACACCAGAAGATTATTTTAAATGTTAATCTTTCCCAAGAGTAAAGAAAGAAACAGAAGACGCCAAATGGCCTAGCACACAACCATTAACTCTCCCAGCTGCCCTGGAATTGAGATTCACCCCTTAATTATTTTCTCCTCCACAGAGCATGAAAACCAGTCAATGCTGATCACGTAAGTGCCAATCCATTGATACCAAGGTTTAGGAAAGTATTTGATGCTGTGAAGAAAGGAAAATTATTTGAAACTTCTCTCATTTCTAGTGGAGAATCCGGTGCTGGTAAGACTGAAAACACCAAGAAGGTCATCCAGTACTTTGCCAATGTCGGAGCCACAGGGGGAAAGCCATTGGCAGACTCCAAGGTAGAGAACCGACTGACCATCAACACTCTGTAGCTACACTTCAATAAGTATAGACCTTTATGTAGACAGAGTCTGTGCCGGTCTACACCACATTTCTTTATTTATGCAGGGTTCCCTGGAAGATCAAATCATCCAGGCAAATCCTGTTCTAGAGGCTTTTGGTAATGCCAAGACCACAAGGAACAACAACTCCTCCCGATTTGTAAGAACCCCCCCAAGAATTTTCACTAATGTAAAATGAGACAAATTAGTGCACTATGGTCTCTAACTATGACTCAGCTAACAAAGGTTATGTATTACACAGTAGTAATAAAGTTATGAAACATTTGTTCCCAATTTCCCAGTTATGTTTTGATAGTGTTTCTTATTGTACAAAAAGTATTTAAAATTTTTTTTTTCATTTTGTCCATTACAGGGAAAATTTATCCGAATCCACTTTGGCCCAACAGCTAAGCTGGCTGGGGCAGACATTGAGAGCTGTGAGTTCCTGAATCCTGTTAGCAATGAGTTCAAATGTGTTAATTCAACACATATTATTATTATTGTTATTATCCTATGGTCACCAATTATTATGTTTTGCTTTGCTACATCAAATATCTAGAATACATTAAAAAAAAAAACATCGATACCCCCTCACACACATATTTTGCAGCAAATTTGAAGAAACAAAAATCCCACAGCCTAAAAATATCCTATGTGACCTACAGATCTGCTGGAGAAGTCTCGTGTCATCTCACAACAGGCAGCAGAACGTGGCTACCACATCTTCTACCAGCTTCTCTCAGGGAAGAGGCCAGAACTGATTGGTAAAGCAGTCATATTTATATTTAGTATTAGTGGTGTACATAGTTGCAAAAGTAGTACAATTACTATTGCTATTAAATCCTCCAAATGTTGTTTGCTGTCAGCCTCCTCATCTAAAGTTGTAGTTTTAAGCTTAATCCGCTCCAAGGTCTATAGACAAACACATATATTTATATATTATTTTCTGGTGAAGCCTCTACTTTTCATGTCGTCTTGCATGTACTGTACATTAAGGTTATTTTTGCGCTAATGTTAGCTTACCATTTGCAGAGGCACTGCTGCTGCATCCAGACCCCAAACACTATTCCTGGATCTGCCAGGGGGTGACTGTGGTGGACAATATGGACGATGGAGAGGAGCTGATGCTCACTGATGTAAGTTTATCTGCAGGAGGGAAAAAGGGCAGAGTCACCATCTCAAGCTTTCCCAACAAAATGTTGTCTGATAGAACTATTCTTCCTGATCAGCACAACCGTGTTTTACTGACAAACCCTTCATGTCACAAGCAAAATGTAAAGTAGCATGTTCTAAATTGCAAGTAAACCCATTCACCTCTTGATCTAATCAGCACTATCATCTTAACTTCCTGTTATGAAAGCACACCCAAACTCCATCATGTTGCCATCCCTGTGTACCCTGCATAAGACAAGTCTGGTATTAATAATAGTGTAATATCCTTTCTGGCCTCCTGCCTTTTCAAGGAAGCATTTGATGTGCTGGGATTCACCCTAGAGGAAAAAATGAGCATCTACAAGCTGACCGGTGGAATCATGCACTTTGGCAACATGAAATTCAAGCAGAAGCCAAGAGAGGAGCAGGCCGATGTTGACACCACTGAGGGTACCTCCAATGCTTTGATTCACTGATTCATTTTCCAAATGTCCTTTATTTCCTTGTGACAATTCAAGAAAAAAAAACATTGCTATGAAAATCTGGAAAATCAACAGGAGACTTCAGACCAAGATTGCTGAAATATATTATTAATTAATTACCACATTGTGCACAACAAAAAAGTACTAACATGCACGGTGCAAAGAAAGTAAAAGGATTTCTTTTAGTTTTAGATTTACACAACCCTGCCAGGTCTGAAAATATGGATGGTATAAGGCACAGCCTCAACTTTCTGAACTAAAATTTCATAAACTGTTTATTTTTAGAGGGTTAAGTGGTCACAGTGCTGTGAAACAAAAGCCAGTTGTAATACATTTGCTTTCTGTCTTCATTCTCCTCGTTTGTTTGTCCTTCCTGTTTGGCGCAGTGGCTGACAAAGTCGCCCACCTGATGGGTATAAACTCAGGTGACCTGCAGAAGGGCATCACCAGGCCCCGTGTAAAGGTGGGCAATGAGTTTATGACCAAAGGTCAGAACCAGGACCAGTGCGTCTACTCCATTGGTGCACTGGGCAAAGCCACCTATGACCGGATGTTCAAATGGATGGTCAGCAGGATAAACAAGACCCTGGACACCAAGATGCAGCGGCAGTACTTCATAGGAGTGCTGGACATTGCCGGCTTTGAAATCTTCGAGGTAAAACCACAGCGGGACTTATGCATGTGGCACCAGAACTCATTTGTACCATTTGCGCCTTTGGTTTGGAATTGAACACTATTTCCCCATGTTTCTTCACAGTACAACAGCTTTGAGCAGCTGTGCATCAACTTCACTAATGAGAAGCTGCAGCAGTTCTTCAACCACCACATGTTTGTGCTAGAGCAGGAAGAGTACAAGAAGGAGGGCATTGAATGGACCTTCATTGACTTTGGCCTGGATCTGCAGGCTTGCATTGAGCTTCTGGAAAAGGTGAGGAAAAAGCAACTGTTTAAATCCTGCCCTTCTTTGTGTAATTAGTGGCACATACACATAAAGCACTAATTCTCAGTGCAGATTCAGTCCTGAACATAACAGTGTTGATTATGACCAGTTTTCTTCATAAATGTGAGATTTCTGTTTTATGCTAAGGAGTAATGCAATCCATACAAAAACTGAGTACATACATTGCATTTTGTATATTTTGGTTTCTTCACTTTGTAGCCTATGGGAATTTTCTCCATCCTGGAAGAGCAGTGTGTGTTCCCGAAGGCCACAGATGCCACCTTCAAGGCTGCCCTGTATGAGAATCATCTGGGCAAGTCCGGCAACTTCCTGAAGCCCAAAGGGGGGAAGAAAGGCCCAGAAGCCCATTTTGAACTGGTCCACTATGCAGGCACAGTGAGTCCACAGACCCGAGGGCTGGGATGCCACCTGTGGAATTGTGGGGGCTTCACCGTGTGGAATGCTCTGAATATTGGCCTTCTTCCGTTCACACCCAGGTGGGATACAACATCTCAGGCTGGCTGGAGAAGAACAAGGATCCCCTGAACGAGACCGTGGTTGGCCTCTTTCAGAAGTCTGCCGTGCCCCTGATGGCCGTCCTTTTCAAAGAGGAGGAGGCAGCCGCTGGGACCAAGAAGCAGAAGAAGGGATCATCTTTCCAGACCGTCTCAAACTTTTACAGGGTATTTACAATTTTCTTCCTCACCACAGTCATATTGTGCATTTCACAAATGATAAAAATATAAGAGAGGTATGAAACCACTGGACAGAACAGACTCAGCTATTCTCAAACCATCTCCTTCTGTCTCCAACAGGAGCAGCTGAACAAGCTGATGACCACCCTGCGCAGCACAGCGCCTCACTTTGTGCGATGCATCGTCCCTAATGAGTTCAAGCAATCAGGCAGGACATTTTAGGATTTTATATCGAATTATAAAATTTATAGTAACTTCGAGTTCATAATGAGAGCTACTAAAATTGCTTAGTCATTTGGCAGACAGTTCAGTGTTTTATCTTTATTGAAAGTGGCTGTCTTGTACTCTCTTTCCAGGTGTCTGTGATGCTCACCTCGTCCTGCACCAGCTGGCCTGTAACGGTGTGCTGGAGGGGATCCGTATTTGCAGAAAGGGTTTCCCCAACAGGCTGCAGTACCCTGAGTTCAAGCAGAGGTGACAATCCCCGTATCCACCTTGTTGAAAGTTGTTATGGTATAACACTGCAAACCAAAGAATAAAAGAATGGTTAAAATAGGTATTAATTTGTATAATGGTGAAAGTGACTATAGACAACATGAAGTATACAAGAACTGTGCTGTGGAGGAAAGCATTTAGGGGTTATTTTCTAACAGAAAATCCCTTTCAGCTCATGTACAATAGTAAACACTGGTATGGTCACTTGAAAAAACAGAAAATACTATACATGCTGTGTATTCAAAACATCAAACAATCTGCTTAACGGGAAATATGTGATGCACATATGAAATACAGTTAGTATATCTGTTGTGTACAGTGAAATTACCCACCCCCTCATAATTGAATAATTGAATTTTGTCAGAGACACCTGGGTCTTTTACACAGTGAAGTAAACATCTTTTGCCATTTAGTTACTTGAGGTCATGGATTTGATTCCCACTGGTTACATACATCTGCTCTCGGTTGTAGGTACTATGTCCTGAACCCCAACGTCATCCCCAAGGGATTTGTGGACAATAAAAAAGCCTCAGAGCTGATTCTGGGTACCCTTGGTTTGGACAACACAGAGTACAGAATAGGACACACTAAGGTACTGTTACATCAAGGAAAAACGCTTTGTCCTTTGCGCAAAAGAAATTCAGGGCATGTGCTTTGCTACCATAGTCTACAAGTCTAATTGTTTACCCGTGATTCCATACAGTCACTCTCTGTAAGCGCTATACAATTTTGCAGGTGTTCTTCCGTGCTGGGGTACTGGCCAAGCTAGAGGATATGAGAGATGAGCGGCTCGCAAAAATCATGACGATGCTTCAGGCTCGCGCGCGAGGCTTCATCATGAGGATCGAATTTAAGAAAATGCTTGAGAGAAGGTCAGAGAAGATGGCTGCTTTCCTTGGTTTCTTGCATTCACATTGCAGCACTCTTTGCTTTGGGGCCTGACAGATCTTTCTAATTCTTTTTCAGAATGGCCCTCATTGCTATCCAGAGGAACGTACGCAAGTTTCTCAAGCTTCGCTACTGGGGTTGGTGGAAGCTTTATACCAAGGTGAGTAGAATGGTGCCAGCATTCAGCCTACATCACCGCCGTTAGCAGTACCTCACTTCCCTTGATGACCTTGCTGATTTACCTGTCCTTCTCAGGTCAAGCCTCTGTTGCACGTGGCTCGCCAAGAGGAAGAGATGAAGGCCAAGGAAGAGGAGCTGCGAAATGCACTGGAGAAGACCCAGGAGATGATCGAAAAGATCAAAGACTTGGAGGAGAAGCTGGCCACTCTCTCAAAAGAGAAGAATGACCTTGCTTTGGCCCTGGCCGGTGTGAGTCTTGCTCTGAAGACAATGCGGTAGCATGCAAGCTTGGAGTCCATGCAGGGCCTTTCAGTGAAGCGCATTAGAAAACAAACATGCCCTTTTTATTCACTCTTCCCCTGCTGATGTTTCCTCTCGCTGTCAGGAGCAAGAAACTACAGCGGACGCAGAGGAACGCTGCACCCAGCTGATGAAACAGAAGATCGACATGGAGGGCGAGATCCAGGACATGAAGGAGCGACTGGAGGAGGAGGAGGGCACTGCCAGCAGCCTAAGCGCTCAAAAGCGCAAGCTGGAAGGAGAGCTCATCGACCTCAAGAGGGACCTAGAGGGCCTCGAGTCCACTTTGGCCAAGACCGAGAAAGAAAAACAGGTGACAATACCTCCAAATTAAAGACCAGCCGGACTTCGAAACAGAGTCAGCCTGTTCTCTCAAAGGCAACATCTCCACATGCAGGTGTTCATTAAGAATGGGCATGAAGAGTGTTGCCAACTTCATTTTGATCAAGTGTTTAGACATATACAGCATCTTAGTGATTTACACACTTGGAAGTAACAAGGTTTAATTAATTTATTTTTTGCCAAGTAATTCAAAACATGAATTTGTAAATTTGTAAAACAAGCATATGTGTTATATCAGAAAATAAGTTATTATAAGTAAAATTTCCCTCTATTTAACCTTCAGCTGAAGTTTCTCAGATTTTTGGAAGGAAATCTTGGCAAGTTTTTGCTCTGAATTTTTTTGGCAACACAGGCAAATGATGTGCGAAATGCTCTTGGCTGACTTCATTTAGCAATAAACAGTAAGCTTGATATTCTGAATCAAAAAGGTACTTGTATCAGAACTTAACTGTTCCATTACAGCATGACAGAAAAATGCTTGCTGACTGTATCTTTCTATCATTGTGCATCATTGTTTATCATTCTGTGTTTGATGACTCATGCAATAGTCATAGACTTATATACTATAGTAGTAACATAGTTTAATTTCCTAGCAGGACAGTACAACTGCCAGACAGTGAAAAGATAAAAAATAATGCCACGACTCAATGGTCACACCTCTGACACTGTAATCTAGGTCTATGACCAGAAAGTGCGTACACTGTCAGGAGACCTCGGCCAGAGAGATGACCTCATTGCCAAGCTCCAGAAGGAGAAGAGAGCACTAGAGGAGCTTCAGCAGGTGAGGCTGAATTCCTCAAACTGTTGCACCAGAATAATCTGAAGAGCAATCATCATACAAACTATCTATATAGTCTATTCATATACTCAATCTATATACTCGATATGATTCAATTCTACTGAATAAGAATAGAGTGGGAAAACATTATGATATTTCAGCAAAATAATATTTGTATGATATTTCCATTTCCATAACCTTATCTTTGTTTGATGAAAAAAATATATTTTTCTGTTGGCAGAAAACTCTGGATGACCTTCAAATAGAGGAAGACAAGACAAACCACCTCACCAAAAATAACAGCAAGCTCACAACCCAGCTTCATGAGGTGAGTGCCACTGAGAGAGGTTGAAACACACAGCTGGCTTCTGAGAACCAGCCCATCATGGGGTTTCTGCCTTTTGATGTGTCAGCTGGAAGACAACTGGGAACAGGAGAAGAAAATCCGTGCTGAGGTGGAGAAAGCCCGCCGCAAAGCAGAGGGTGACCTGAAGATGACCCTCGACAACCTCAATGAAATGGAGAGAGCAAAGCTTGATCTGGAGGAGGTGGTCAAAAAGTATGTATGCTATCTTAATGGAAGAACAACTGTGCAGAGAGAATTCTGACTTCAACCATATCAGTACACGTATTATTAACATCTAACATGTGACAGCATACAATAAAATTTTAGTTTAAGGAAAAGGTGCATCTGTAAGGTGCTGTGATCACGTATCATTTTAGGAGGGACTTTGAGATCAACAGCTTGAACTCAAAATGGGAGGATGAGCAGTCACTCAGCTCCACTCTACAGAGGAAGCTCAAAGAGCACCAGGTAATGGAAAACAGAGGGGAGATTGATGGTGTAGTCAACTCCATCCATCTCGACTGTATTCAGCAACCTCCATGATTTATTTCCAGGCCCGCATTGAAGAGCTGGAAGAGGAACTGGAAGCTGAGAGGGCAATCAGAGCCAAGGTACAGCGATGTCTCGAATACTCCTGATCTGATTTAACCATCATCTCTGAGGCAGTGGCCCTGTAACATATGTTGTCTTCCCTCCTGATCAGGTCGAGAAACAACGGGCTGAGCTCGCCCGTGACCTGGAGGACCTTGGGGACAGACTGGAGGAGGCAGGGGGCGCCACTGTCTCTCAGGCAAGTGTCGCAGAATAACTGAACCCAACCCACACCGCTGCTCTGGCCTTGGCGAGGTTAGCTCACTGTCTCATGCTTCATACTTGCGTCCCCAGATCGAGCAGAACAAGAAGCGGGAGGCCGAGCTGCTGAAGCTGCGCCGGGAGCTGGAGGAGGCGGCGCTGCAGACGGAGGCCACCACCTCCGCCCTCCGCAAGAAGCACTCCGACTCCATGACCGAGCTGGCCGAGCACGTGGAGAACCTGCAGAGGGTCAAGATCAAGCTCGAGAAAGACAAGCAGGTCATGAAGGCTGAGATCGACGACCTCAACGCCACAATTGAATCCGTCCAGAAGTCCAAGGTGAAGAAGCTGTAGCAAGCAATTCAAATATTATAATATTATTCTAATGATCTTATTCCTATTCTCATTCTCCACATTATTATTATTATTCAAAATATTGTAAAAACCTGTAGTAAAGCTCAATAAACTATGCAGTTAAATTCCTACCAGTGATTTATACTTTTGAGTATTGTTAAAAGTTATTACTAATTATTATATGATCATTATTAATACCATGCAACTTGATTGATTTAATATTACATTTTCCTGGACCCTGTTTTGCATGCAGTTGAACTCTGAGGCACATGTTCGAAAGTTGGAGGACAGTCTATCTGAAGCCAACGCCAGACTGTCAGAGATGGAGAGGAACAACACCGAGCTGAATACTATAAAGAGTCGCCTGTCAGGTAGGAAAGAATTTGATCCTGATTCAATCCGAAACTTATTATCACTATTATATTCACCCTTAGGTCCCTCCTCTCAACATGCCCACATTACTGGCCATTTGCTAACGGCACCCCAGAGGTGAATCATAAAAAATTCCCACAAGCAGAGCACAGCATACTACAGCATTGTCCAAGTATAGTGTTGTCTAAATGTCCTTCTTCCCTGTGGTACAGCTGAAAATAGTGACATCAGCCGTGAGCTGGAGGAAGCGCAGAGCAAGCTCAACCAGATCACGCGTGTCAAGGGCACACTGGCCACCCAGACTGATGAGCTCAAGAGGCAGGTCGATGAAGAGTCCAAGGTAATCACAACACTTGCATACCTTGATGAAACACCCCAGTGAGATCTACACAAGCATTCAGCAAACACAAACAGGTTCCAAACTTTCAATATCTTTTTTTGATTGTGGAAAGTAAGGAAAACATGGTGTATTCATTTTATTGGTTCACAAACACTTAAACACCTATTTATAACACATCTGGAACATTGTGGATTGAAATATTTTTAAAAATGCAGAAATATAGGAACTTTTTCATTCAACACCATAAACCATAAACGTTATGCCAGCATATATGCAATAATGTTATGTGCTCCGGAAGAGATTCCCCACTGAACCCCCATGTTCCTACTTTCACTTCAGGGCCGCAGTGCAGCGGTGGTGAGCCTAGCTAATGCCCGGCATGACCTAGACCTACTGAAGGAGCAGCTGGAGGAGGAGCAGGAGGGCAAATCTGAGATGCAGCGCCTCATCTCCAAGCTCAACACTGAGGTGGCCACCTGGAGGACTAAGTATGAGACTGACGCCATCCAGAAAACCGAGGAGCTAGAGGAGACCAAGTAAGTTGGGTGATGGCAGCCTGGGTGGCATAGGAACCAGGCATGTGACCAAAATATTTCAGGCTCATGTGCCTGCAGGCCTTTCATACTCACTGTGTGATGTCATAAACAGAAGAGCCAATCATTTGCTCTACACACAGGCGCAAGCTGGCAGCCAGGCTCCAGGAGGCAGAGGAGGCCGCAGAGGCCGCCCAGGCCCGAGCTGCAAGTTTGGACAAGGTCAAGAACAGGCTTCAGGGAGAGGTGGAGGATCTCACTATTGACCTTGAGAAGGTACAGTACCACAGGATGGTCCAGATACACGCTGATGCTATGTCCAGGATTGACTTGCACATACCTATCGAGTCATCTATTCTGATTGACGTTGAGGTACGGTTGTGGCTCCTCCTCCCTGCAGTCCAATGCTGCCGCTGCTGCGCTGGACAAGAAGCAACGGGTCTTTGACAAGATGATCGCTGAGTGGAGCCAGAAGTGCGAGGAGCTGCAGCTGGAATTGGACAGCTCCCAGAAAGAGTGTCGCAGCTACATGACGGAGATCTACAAACTCAAGACCTCCTATGAAGAGTCACTGGAACACCTGGAAATTGTGAAAAAAGACAACAAAACCCTTACAGGCGAGGCATCAAAACACAGACACAAACAAAATATGACAAACATCTCAGAAATAACATAAACCTCTCAAAAATAACATAAATAAACATCTCAGAAATAACATAAATAGTAAAATGATTCAATTACTTTGGACCATATTATTTTTTTCTCAAGAGGCTTGTTGATAATATATGCAGTGACATTGTGTTTCTGCTTTTCTGGTCTTGTGAGATTTCTATTCAGTCTATTTTTTCCTCAAAGTGGCACTTTTGCACTTCTCGGATAGTGATTCAATTTACAAAAATATTATGTAGTAATATTAAAGTATGCAATAAGAAATGAAAAGGTATGAAGTCTGATAAATTCTGTTGCATTGTCACATTCAGACATTATTTATTTTGCAGGTGGACTGAACAGACCCTGCTCAACCCCCGAACATAGCACAAAGCTTTTGAAAGACCTAGCTATAAATCACCTTTAACCTGTTTCTTGCAGAGGAGATCAAAGATCTTGTGGAGCAGCTCGGTGAGGGTGGTAAGAGTTACCATGAGCTTCAGAAGGCAAAGAAGAAGCTGGAGGTGGAGAAGGAAGAGCTACAGATGGCCCTGGAGGAGACTGAAGCTTCTCTGGAGGTAACATAGCTACATAGGTATCTACAGCATCTACTGTAGATCCCATCATTCATGGAGTATTTAAACCCTTATCCTAAAGGGATCATGTGCTTGCAGGCTTTTATTTCAGTCAACTACTTCACAGCAGTTCAATTAATCTCCCATAAAACTTCATAATTAATCTATTCTCAATGGTTAGGGGATTAGAGAGAGCTGGATGGTCTTGAGTTGGTCTTTTAAGAGTTTTATATTTCAAACATCTTATTTATGGTAAATGGCATGGAATTATATTCTGGTCGACACTTCTAATTTCTTGTAATCTTCACTTGGTTGAGTTTTCCTTTTGTAGGCCAACAGACAGAGGTTTCAAGGCCTGAGAGGACTGTTTCTGTTGAATCTGAAAAAAGTGATTTGTTTAACTCTAGGCTGAGGAGGCAAAAGTGGTTCGTGTCCAGCTGGAGCTGGCTCAGGTCAAAGCTGACATTGACCGCCGAATTCACGAGAAGGAGGAGGAATTTGAGATTACAAGGTGAGGGCAGTCAATCTGCCTACATTCACAAAGTAATCTCAATAATAATTTCACACAAAACAAAAAACTGGAAGATCTTTATAACATGGTTAATTAAGTCAAACAGAATTAACAGCAACACCTGGCCAAAACTCAGGTCAATTTGTTGACTTTGTTTTCCACATAATTAATTGGACAGCCTACTGGGCAAATAACCGTAGTGGTTAGCGAGATTAATTTAGAAGCTATGGCTACACATGCCTGCACACAAGCTCCCTGAAATGTTGCCCTGACACCTCACCAGGAAGAACCACCAGCGCGCTATAGAGTCCCTCCAGGCCAGCCTGGAGGCAGAGGCCAAAGGCCGTGCCGAGGCTCTGCGTCTGAAGAAGAAGATGGAGACTGACCTGAATGAGATGGAGATCCAACTGGACCATGCCAACAAGAATAACAGCGAGCTGGTCAAGACTCTCAAGAGACTCCAGCAGCAGATCAAGGTAGAGAGGGACAGTCTGCTGGAAAAAAAAACATCCCACCATTTCATCACCAGAGTAGACCTATGGTACTCCACCGAAAAGTAGTGAATACCAAGGAACATACTTGGTTGGATATTCAAGCAAATTCTGCAGACTAGATCCATTATTTTCACTTACAACCAAACACTTGACAAAGTTTTGTTTCCTAATACATTTTAACTGGTCCAGGGCAATTTAGCTAATGACAGATAAATGTTCAATAAAAAAAGACACAAAGGACAACTGGTCATTTGTTTCCATATAAATACTTGATGGTAGGTGCATATTATGCACATGATTTAATCACAGAATGCCGAACTGTAATTATTAACTTTAATAGGAGCTACAAAGTATCTACTGCTAGTGACTAGTGTTTGGCTAACCAGCATTTTTCACCCCCATCCTGGCCGGCAGGACATGCAGGTGCAGATGGATGAGGATGCCCGTCAGTTTGAGGAGCTGAGGGAGCAATACAGCCTGCAGGAACGGCGCCTCAGCCTCCTGCAGACGGAGCTGGACGAGGTGCGCAGCGGGCTGGAGGCCTCCGAGCGCTCCCGCAAGCTCATCGAGCAGGAGCTGGTGGAAATCACCGAGCGCCACAACGAACTCCACGTGCAGGTACGCGCTCCTGGGCGCTGTGTCCGAGCTGTGGCACATCCAAGCATCAACCGTTAGGAACAGGGGTGAGATTGCAATTAATGGGATTAGGTACCTCAAAATGGGTATCCACAAGACTGCATACAGCAATTATACTTACGTCCTGAAGAAACTGTGGGCTATTTATGCTTTGTAACTGATTAGAAAATGCAGGCACGTCAACCAAACATGTTGTATTTTGTATAGCACCATTTACAAAAACCTGTGACTCACAATGGAAATTTTCCACTGTGAGCCATAAACCAGACTTTAAAAAATCAATTTGAGGGGAAAAACAGTAAAATTATTCCCTGACCTGTTGAGTCTGACTGTATTCTTCCTCCATCAGAACCACAGCTTGACTGTCATAAAGCGGAAAATGGAGCAGGACCTGACCCGCATCGCCAACGAGAACGAGGAGCTGATCAGCGAATTCCGTGCCGCTGACGAGAGAGCTAAGAAGGCCGTTGCTGACGTGAGCCTCTGTTACCACACTCACAGTAACTGGGCGGGGGGGGGTTTAGCCATTGATCTGGCTTTCCTAACGTCTCTTTGCTGTTTCGCAGGCCACCCGCATGGCAGAGGAGCTGCGCCAGGAGCAGGACCACTGCATGCACCTGGAAAAGATCAAGAAGAACAATGAGATCACCATCAAAGAGCTGCAGGTGAAGATGGAGGAGGCCGAGCAGATGGCTCTCAAGGCTGGGAAACGCACCATCCAGAAACTGGAGGCCCGGGTGAGCGGCAGACCTGTTCTACACTCAGCCTGGAAAGGATTACTTTCCAGATTCCCTTACATACACGCAAAAGAGGCAGGCATGGACATACTGAACAAATACACAAGGTTATACACATATACATGCAAGATGCACGTGAACACACTCTTTTTTGCTCCCTCTTTCTCTCTCACACACACACACACACACACACAAAAGAAGCGTAAAGTTAAATGAGGACTACAGTGTCAGAAATAAAGGTACAGTGGAGGTACATATTTGTTATTCAGGGAACGAACTTCCCAAATGTACCCTGAAAGTACAATAATGTTATATTTGGGTACTAATAAGTACCCTTTACACACAAGAAAATTATAATAAAAATTAATAAAAAAATCTTTATCACAAAAAAAGGTACAAATGAAGTATGTATTGCTGGTACAATATTTATGTACAGTTTGGGTACCACCCCAGTGACAACTGTTTTTATGGGCACTTTTTCATAACTTTTTTTACTGAGAGTGTATGACAGAGCCACTCTATGTGCCTTCTAAATCCCCTGCCCTCCAATTCCTGCTGTGCACAGAACAAAGAGCTGGAGACGGAGTTGGATGGTGAGCAGAAGCGTCACGTGGACACTGTGAAGATCCTGCGCAAGCAGGAGCGCCGTCTGAAGGAACTGGTCTTCCAGACCGAGGAGGACCACAAGACCAACCAGCGCATGCAGGAGCTGGTGGAGAAGCTGCAGAACAAGCTCAAGTCATACAAGAGGCAGATCGAGGAGGCTGTGAGTACCTGTGTAGCGAGAGTATATTAACTGTAGGTTTCAAATTACAACCCACACTGTCCACTATGCACAACAAGAATGGTGATTAGCCCACTTTTCTAAAGTTATTTGGTGTAGAGAGAAAACCATCTTGAAGTGCATTATAAGAGTAGAAAAAACCCACATAGCACTCCAATAAGTAAGAAATGCAAGTAAAGTCATTCAGTGTCCTACAGCTGATCTTGCCAGCACTAGAGCAATCTGAGAAACAATAAACGTTTGGGAAAATATTAATAGTGAGAAAAATACCAAGAAAAAAGCATCATGTAATTAACAACCAAAGGAAATGGGGAGAAAACAGAAAACATTTTATAGTGCAAATGTGCTAATATCTGCTCTGTTCCTGTATCGTCTGTCTGTAGGAGGAGCAAGCCAATGCTAGCCTGTCCAAATACAGGAAGACGGTGCATGAACTGGATGACGCAGAAGACAGGGCAGGCAATGCGGAGATGGCCCTGAACAAGCTGCGCACCAGAAACCGTGCATCCGTGGGGAAGGGCTTCTCCTCTGTGGAGATCATCCAGGTGTCCAAGTCTTCCTCCAAGGGCAGCTCTGAGGAATAGAGTCCTCCCTGTACAGCTGGTAAGTGCCCAAAAAATATTTGGAAAATCAGTGCCTACTGATGTGCTGTATGCTGCACTAGACAAGGCTTTCGTGCAATTGTGTAGTTATGACCCAATGTGGATGGTTGGATCTTGTTACTGTAAAGTGAAAATCTCTAAACGTCAAATAAAATATATATATGTCATCAAGTAGCTTACCCCCCCCCCCCCCCCCAAAAAAAAAAAACTCACTCAGCCACAATATTCAAAATATATATTGTAATTAATATAAGCAAAAAGGTACACTTGTACTTGATATTATACACTTATAAATGTGTTTATGCAATGTATTCAGTGATAAGATTTATTTCTTCAGTTTCAAATTATTTTAAAGATGGGATTTCGGTGACAGAATTCTGCAATTAATGCATTTCAGCTGTACACGCTCATGCATGACTCATAGGTTGGGCTGCTATAACATTCTGAAAAGCTTTGAATGGTATAGAAGCTGAAACTATTTTCTGCTGTTTTTCCAGGGTGACGCACACACTTCCCACTCATTTTCCATTCTGAAAGTGTTCTGCAAAAAAGAAGGGGCTGGAAGGCCAACTTGAAGAAACTCCAAAGTCTTAACTAAATCATTTGTGCATCATGTAGTGCTTTAAAAGCTATAGTGCTTGCAAAGATTGTTGTTTAAGTCCTGTGTTTTTTTTTGTTGTTGTTTTGTTTTGTGTCATGCTCTCTTTACAAGTTATTGGTAATGGTGGAGAGTGATTGGGGAGGCTGCACTCTCATGTCAAGGATGCAGAGTCCATCACAGAGTATCACCCAGCTGTGGTATTGGCCATGTACTGGTCTTGTTACAAAGTCTTAATAAAACATGAAGCAAACTGAAATCATACCATTTGCTATGTGCTCTTTATATGTGGTTTTATTGTGCAGTGATACTTAGGCCTATACAAGTAGGCACGATATTTGAAAACCAAAAAAAGAAAGATAACATTGTTTAGTATATGAAATTTGTGTTACATGCAATGGCGTCTATAGTTTACGCATCCCTTTGGTACAAGAATCAGAAAGCAATTTGTATTTATGAAAATCAACATAATGCCTAAATGAATTACTGCAATTTATTGAAAATAGGCTACTTTTCATAAACATAAAACATTGTTTTCCCAAATAAACCCTAAAAGACAATGTTTTACCATCACTCTCAACTAAAAGCTATTCATGTTTCTTTTTGAGCACACATAGCAATGAGCAGGAAGATTGTTTTCTGCATAATTAACGGGCAAAGACATCGATTTGCACGACAGCCACAAACCTGAGAACCTTAGAACCCTATACCTATTTTTATACAGTCTATGCCCTGTACACTACTAGCATGCACAAGCCCAGTGGGGGCTGGGTATTGTTTGTCTTAACAGTATGTATTATCTTAGAAAAATGGTCACAGAATTTGAGCAATGTGATGAGGATGTTGTGGAATTTAAAGATAAGTGTGAAAAATGTTGCAGGAAACCGACTACATACAAATGGGTTCTGCTATCAAGCTACAAAAGCAATGCACCCCCGTTTCTGTTCATGAGATTTAAATCTCAAACTCCTCTTCAATATTATTTCAGGTGACACATCTAACACTGTTCCTGCGCCACTTACGCATTATGTATAAAATAGTACTACTTGTACATTATCTCAAAGCACAATATTTATTCAAGCGTTTCTGCTATCTGGTACCTTACGTTTTATGGAGGAGTCACGTTCAGACGCCTGCGCAGTCAACGCTTCGTCCCATATCCTAACGCGCATGTTCTCCCTAGTTTCCTGGATTCTTCTGACAGTCCCGGTTACCGGAGTGAATTCGTGTCGACTGCCCAGAGTCCGCGAATTCAGGTCCGATCAAATTAGACAAATCGCATTCCAAATCAAATAAAAAACATCGTATCAAGGATACCTCACAGGTAATGACCAAAACGGATCAATTTTTTCCAGCTGCTGTGTCATTCCACCTTTACCAGTCGGCAAGGAATAGGCTTCCGCTACAGGGAAAAGCCGGTGGTTGAGTGCAAAAAGACGGTTGTGAGGCCTTGCTCTTGAAATCCTTGATTTATGTGTCGTTGGCTAATGCTAACGAACCAGCAATTGTGACAGTACAGATTGCGACCGTGACGTCGATTTTGCGTTTATCTTAAATTTCACAGAATGCAGCAAAAAAAAGTTATTCCCTTGATTATGTTTTTTGTGCAGATTGATTTTGGCTAGTCATCAAGCGTTGGCACCCTGGATTGCTAACAAGCTAGCTAGTTTCGTCTGAAGATGGGTGGTGGTTTTTAATCCAATAGTTGTGAGCTAGCCATTAATGTTAGCTAGCTAGATGTAGTCTTTGTTAAATGTCTCAAGTCTTAAAACTAGTTGACTGTAAGGTATATTATGATAATTCATTAATTTTATTTTACGAGTTAAGGGTGTGGAAGTTCATCGTAAGTTAGGATAGGTGACGTTAGCTTGCTGGTTCGCAATCTCTGTAGGTTGCTAAACTTCGTTATTTTAATTGCCACTATCGTTGCAGTTGTTGTACTCAAATGCCTGTTTTTCCCCCCCTAATAAACAAGCGATTTAGCAAAATCACATGGCGTGATGGCTAATGCTATCTAAACGCGACAAATTAAATTATTGCTTAGCTGAAGAATTCGTTCATCCTCCCGGATAAGTTGGCTAAAACTGGTAAAACTGGTGTGGTGGCTGCGATCCAGAATGGACAATGTAGAATGCTGCTGCGGGGTTGAATTCCACGCCTCTGGTTTGTTCGTGGATAATCCAAGCTAACGCGTTGTTTTTACGTTCAGTAGCGCTCACTTCAAGACGCATCGCAGTCGCTATGTCTCTGCATCAGTTTCTCTTGGAGCCGATCACCTGTCACGCTTGGAACAAGGACAGAACTCGTAAGTTAATACCTACGTGCCTCTGCTTTTTGACCTTATTATTCGGTCATTTTTCTATTGAAGTTTTTGCACAAGAGGGGTGGTATTGTTGATTGTACACATTTACATGAAATATTTTAATGTCTCACTCAGAACTTGCCATTAGTCCCAACAATCATGAAGTTCATATCTACAAGAAGAGTGGGAACCAATGGGTGAAAGCTCAAGAATTGAAGGAGCACAACGGACACATCACAGGTATGACGCACTTCCTGTTTCGTACATTATTTATTATGCAGTCATTTTTTTCTGTCATTTTATTTGTAATTTCCCTAATGGACCTTTTCCTAATTAAAGTGTTTCCCCATTTTCCTGAAATGGACTGGTTCTGTGCTTTCATTTCTTGGTTACGGAAATTCACAAGGGCGTGTATTTGGGGTGTAGGGGGGTGTCATCATCCCAACAACCAGCCACGAACCACACACCAGCAGAGGTGAAAAGAGGGGGGAATATAAAGGCAGTTAAGCATGAGAATGATTGGATGGCCCAATTGCTGTGGTGTCTTTACTCTCTAAGGCCTCCCAGGCATTTGCTAACCAGTTTCCGTGAAAGGGTGGGGAAGTTCGGCTGCTGGATGGTTGAGATTTACCCTTTGATCCCACGCAGGCATCGACTGGGCGCCCAAGAGTGACCGCATCGTGACCTGTGGCGCTGACCGAAACGCCTACGTGTGGAGCCAGAAGGACGGGGTTTGGAAGCCCACCCTGGTCATTCTGAGGATCAACCGCGCCGCCACGTTCGTCAAATGGTCCCCACTGGAGAACAAGTTCGCTGTGGGCAGCGGAGCTCGGCTTATTTCCGTCTGCTACTTCGAGTCTGAAAACGACTGGTGTGTCTCGATGCGTACAAAACAACTTCCCCCACACACCCAGAATAGAAAGCTGTAAAGATGATTTGATTATATTTAGTAAATACGAACATCCATAAAGAATGGTTCACTATATCTTCATAATTAAAGGAAATTACACTTGGAGTGTGGGGTATTTCATTTTCACATTGCTCTCTAGTGGCCACCCCTGGTCAGATCAGGCCCCTGTGGACGCATTGAATCGAGAATGTGCTGACCTCGTTATCCTCTGACGACATGGGCGGTATATGATTGGTGGTGTGCCTGCAGTGTGATATATAGCAAGAATCAGCATCATGTGCCTCTGAGGAGTCACATGTCTGCCATCTCCTCCTGAAGTCTGCAGGACGGGCATGAGATTAACAAGTTTGGTTTAGCTCGGGGTTGGGAAAAATGGGATAAAATCGTGGATAAAATAAATTTCAAAAAAAAGCACGAAAGTGTTAAAGTGTTTTAAACTCGGGTTAGGACTTAAATGGTCATTGTTCTTCCTCGTTTGATTTTATTGACCTTTTCTTGCTTTTTTAAGGTGGGTTAGCAAACACATCAAGAAACCAATTCGTTCCACTGTCCTGAGCTTAGACTGGCACCCAAACAATGTGCTTCTGGCGGCTGGATCATGTGATTTCAAATGCAGGTGAGGTCATCACAGAATACTGAACAAGAGTATTCCGGAATAGAATTGTGTAAAAAAGTTGCATGAAAGTATTTGTACCCCTCAGGAAGGATTAATCCCTTTGTCCTATATCTAACCAGTGGTAAATGGACCGTGTTCATGCATACATCTTTTTTGTATTACTACTTAGTAAACTATGAAACAATTAATATTCTTAGGACAATAACAACAAACATTTAGATGTTGCCTGCATTTGGAAGTAAAAAAAAAAAAAGTAAAAATGTTTTTAGTTACTTGTTATGGTTTGAGTAATCTGCCTGTCTTCTCCAAGGGTGTTCTCTGCCTACATCAAGGAGGTGGATGAGAAGCCGGCTCCCACCCCCTGGGGGTCCAAGATGCCATTCGGGCAGGTGATGGCGGAGTTTGGTGGGGCCGGCAGCGGGGGCTGGGTCCACAGCGTCAGCTTCTCCGCCAGCGGGAACCGGCTGGCCTGGGTGAGCCACGACAGCACCGTGACCGCGGTGGACCCCACCAAAAACTCCACGTGAGTACCGAGGGCCTTACCTCCGACTCCCGCCAATGCCTCTGCCGCTTGACATGTGGCGGAACCCGGAGCCGTTCGGTGTGGAA
Source organism: Anguilla anguilla (assembly GCF_013347855.1). NCBI lineage: Eukaryota > Metazoa > Chordata > Actinopteri > Anguilliformes > Anguillidae > Anguilla > Anguilla anguilla. The sequence goes on from NC_049217.1 coordinate 13,268,843, forward strand.
AAGCTGACGCCCGTTTCTTCGTTTTCTTGTCATTCCAGGCCTTGCCAGCTGAAGACCGAGTTCCTCGCTCTCCTGAGCGTGATGTTCGTGTCTGAGAACAGCATTGTGGCAGCGGTAAGTAAACACTTGGGCAAGGAACCCAGAATCCTTTGTTGGCTTTTTAAAATTGCATTCCTGGTATACAAACTTCCGAAAATTTGTGTTGTGTCTATTTTAGTTAGAATTCTATTAAACGGCTTCCCGTTCCCTCAAGACGGTAGTATCCCCTTATGTTTTGTTTGTCCTCTTCCGTTTATCACTCCCTTGTAGTATCTAGTCATTTATTGGCCACTTCTAGCGTAGCTTACAGTTAAGTCTCTACGCAGCAGGGCTTGTTCTTGTCAGCACAAGAAACGCATTAAAACAAAGTCCCGCCTCCGTGAACGTTCTCAGGGCCACGACTGCTGCCCAATGCTGTTCAACTGCGACGACGGCGGGGCCCTGACCTTCATCTCCAAGTTAGACATTCCAAAGCAGAGCATCCAGCGCAACATCTCGGCCATGGAGCGCTTCCGCAACATGGACAAGAGGGCCACCACGGAGGACCGCAACACCGCCCTGGAGACACTGCACCAGAACAGCATCACGTAAGGGGCCATTGCCTGGAGTCCCAGTTCGCTAGCACTGTTGCTTCTGAGCGAGTGAAAGGGAATCCATGGTCAACCGAGGCCAAAGCTTACGAATCGCAGATTTAACGTTTTATTGAAAATGCTTTTCTCTGGGTTATGTATGCACTGAGGATTTTCTCCACCAGGAATGTGGTGGTGGAGAAAAAAAAGTGCCAGTGTATGCTAATGATATTTGTGTAGCACCCCGACTTCCCAACATGTAGAAATTTCTCTGTAGCAAGATTGCCAATACCAAAGTAATGGCATTTGTTCAACTGCGCATCAACGCTGCGGGGGCCACCCATTAGTATGAAGCTCTGGTTTATCCATCAGCGCGGTGTGCCCTAGATTGATGTGTTCAGATGCAAAGCGTGGTAATGGCGATTAAACAGCCTCTTTTTAAAGGAGATTAATGTGTTGTTTGTTTTCGTGAGTTTGCAGTCTTAAATATGCTACGTTTTTACTTTACAGCCAAGTGTCTATATATGAAGGAGACAAAAGAGATTGTCGTAAATTCTGCACTACAGGAATTGATGGAGCAATGACCATATGGGATTTTAAGGTATGCATCTGTGTTATGCTTAAATCGTTAACATTTTTTTAAAGCAATAGGCGAGATACTATGTGCCCCTCGTCTTGATTGTACTGAATTTATTAAACTATTATATATCTATTATATATTATTAAATATCTTGTTTTAAACATGATCTTTGCGGTTGTTTGAGCACATTTCAAATTTGAATTGGAACAGTGGAATCAAGGTTTACTAAATATGCGATGGAAAGTAATTAGTTATATATTGGCTTGGTTAGTAGTGGTGAAATGAAGACGTCACTAAGTCATAGAATATGATTTGGAGATAATGAGCCAAATAACACAACAAATAATAATGCAGTTTTTAAAAATGAACGTATTCAGTAAGGTCTGAGGTTTAACCCGTTCGGCTGTTTTTGTTCCCAGACTCTGGAGTCCTCTATCCAAGGGCTGCGTATCATGTAAATCAAAGCACTGCCAGCTAGCAGGACATGGATCCCCAGCATCGGGGCTTGAAGATTAAACACGGAGAATTTCTGATGACACTACCGAAGGTTTATCTAAACAGAAGCACTGAGAAGATGGCGTGAACTGACACGTGGCGTCATTGTATATTTAAAACGATGAAGAGGAAAAGTGTGTTGGGGGGTGGGGGGGTTCTGGGACCAGTGGTTTTTACCTTAAGGGTGTCTGATGTTCTTGAATCTATGCCAGAAGTGGTACCTCAGTGGGGAGGTAGTGGGTGAAGGCACTCTGCCTCTGAAGGTATCTGTAAAACGGTAACTTGCAACGGAAATTTTATGTAAGTGGTCTCTAGAAATAAATGAGGTGTAGTACACTCGTGGTATGATCTCTTTTTTTGCGTGTTTGCGTGCAGCTGTGGCTGACTGTCCATGTCTTTTTGTAGAACATAATGCTTCTCTTTTTTATTGAGCCTTTGTTCTTTCAGACCCTGGAACATGAATAAGGACATGTACACATAAGCATATATCCCCTCAGGAATGATCTTAAGGTCCATACCATTGAAGTAAAGCATTAGGGAACCTATTTTAAAATTTTGCCAGTTACTCTTAAGGAAAATTTAAGTAATGTATGTCAGGAATAAGCAACGTCAAAACGTATCATTTGAACTTCTGTGGAGTGAAGACTGGGAAACACTTGGAGGGTGGATGGTGGCAAATGGTACATACAGTAGCAGTTTCAATTTGTTAGTTCAATAAGAAAACGTATGGGGTGGTGTACGGTTAATTTCAGACACCGTGATCTTCTGTAGGCAGGGCAGTGACTCCCACACATGCAGAGGACCCTACAGAAATTCCTGAACTTCCCATGGCATGGTCAGGCCCTGGCAACAGCCGTAATCTTCATTAAATGTTTCTTTAACTGAAACAAGTGCCGATGCTACAGAGCCAGGGGTGTACAATTCCAAAAACATTCCAAAAACCACTGAAATACTGTCATGATGGGACTTTCAGGTTGCTTACAAATGAGTACGATTAGAATGTGAAAATGCTTCCCTTTAAAAATAGTACTGTACCAACAGGTGTGCAATTAGTCTCTAATGTAAAAGGTTTATTGAGCGCTATCCTGAAAGCTTTCCTTGAATAAGCACCACCTCAGGCCTGCTCAGCATAGACATTAGCCATTTAACCAAAGACAAATGCACATTTTTGTAATATGTCAAACACTGACTTAACCTTCATTCATGCATTTTTAAAATCGCCTCTCAGAAGTACTGGAACTGTTTATTTTAGTCCAGCGCTTCCAGTCCTAGCACTATTGAGGAAAATACCCCTCTCACATAGCTTCACTACAGTGCTAAAGTAGTGGTAGGAAAAAAAACAGTGTAAGCCTACCGGGTTCAGACGGGACAGAGGGGTGTTATGTGGATCACCGGGGCTGGGGGCTGCATACTTGCTGACGTTGTGTGGAGCTCATTCTGCGGGCCCTCTTTGCAAGCTGAAATCCGCCCACACGAGGAAGTGGTTAGTTGTCTCTGGCAGGAAAGGGGAAGTTGCAGCAGCTTTTTGAGAGAAATGCTCCCTTTAGTTCATTCAGAGCTCAGCCAGCGTTCGTGTTGACTGGTCAGAGTCCATGAACGGAGGCCTCTGTTTGACCGCCCGTCTGCCAGGTTTCTCTCGAGCTGTCCCCATCATCACAAAGGTGAGTTGAGCACTTCCTGCTGGCTTCTAAATGCAAATGTTAAAGTACACGTTGATACTATTTAACTTTGTGTGTGTGTGTGTGGCAGGCAGAAAATTGCAAGCACTTCCTCAAAACCGTTAGAAGCATCAGTTGTAGGACTTCTTTTTTTTCTGCTTCACTTTTTTTGAAATACTTGAATTCTTAAATCAATGACATTTTTGCTTTGAGTTGAGGAGAAAAACCAAGTCGATTAAGGCTAAGTAGTTTACGAGAGGAAAATGGTGTGAATTGTCAGACATCTGGGTTGGCCTGAATGAGGTGTACTGGCATTAAAAGCTGGACAGTGGCTAGAAGACACTCCGGCGCCCGTGCTTTTTTACATTTTTACTTGTGGAAATGAGCAACTGTCAGAAGGTAGTCACACAGCAGATTGGAGCCGCATGTTCTATGGAGCGAATAAAACATTTTGAGTCGCTTGCATTTTAATGGCACAGCTGCCAGATTGCCTTTGCTCCTACCTCACGATGAGTCATCTATCAATTTTCACGTCGCAATAGTCTGGCTTGGTTTTAATCAACCAAATGAAGAACTAACACATTTTAACGCCTCTACCTGTTTAATTATCTTTGTAATGAGACTGACAGTGGAGTCATTTCAATGCAAAAAATGATCTTGCAATAGATTATTGAATGTTCCACTTTTTGATTCATTTCAAGCTTTTTGAAATAAGATTATGGAAATGCTATTTACAAAGGTCACTGTGAGTGAGATCTATCTCATTTCCTGTTTGGGCACTTTGAAAGTTTCACCACGCTAATACGTTTTTGGTAATTGAAAGAATTAAATTCTGATATATTTTTGTTGTGTAAATAGTTTTTTGAAACACCTCAGGAAATAAATAAAGCTGTCTTAATTATGCACACAGTGCACGCAGTGATCAACCATGGCCTACCACAGTTTTTTGCTCGAGCCAATCAGCTGCCACGCCTGGAACAAGGATCGAACCCGTGAGTATGGCAAAACTTGCGATACAGCTTGCTGCATGACCGGGTGTGTTTAAACTTCAAAGATATATACATCTGGTGTGATCTTCCACGTCCTTCCACAGCCATTACTCAATATCAGCTGTACGGTTAAGATGTGAAGTACAGACTGGCTGCCAGCCAGGTAGTTTGAGGTATTTCCTGTGGAATACAAATTAGAAACAAGCTGCCATTATTCATTTTCCCCCAGAATTCCTCCTGCAGTTATCAGAGCCCCAGTTCTACAATATGTCCTATGTTTTACAAGTGTTTTGAGTTTTTTGTACAGGGGTCTTTGAGTGCATACTGTACTGTACAGAATGTAGTCTTACAGCTGCAGATGTGATCTGCAGAGTTACTGGAGGGTTTTAGGTTTATGAAAGCATCCAGTGCTATAAAACAATGTCTCATTTTTGAATAAACATTACTTCACATTTTAATTATAGATTCATGTTAATACTTTCCATTTCTGGTTGCAGTCAAGATATAAATATTTCCCCTTTGACATTTCTTAAATCAAACAGGAGCTCTGAAATAAGTTAAATAAGTTAATTTCATATGATATAACCTATCCTGAGAGCTTTTAATTTTCTGCAAGTTAAGCCAGACTGTTTTAGAGGACCACACCACTTCCAGTGGTTCATTCTGTAGTTAATTCCACGATGACTGGGATCCGCCCAGAGAGCCAAGGGGACGGGTAAACTGAACTGGCCGCACCTCAGTGTATGTCTGTCCCAACCCTGGACTGATAGAACCGCGACATGCATCTGTCTCCCCTGGGCCACAGGCCCACCTGCAGTCAACAGTGTGTTTAGAACGAGGAACACCACACGTAAGCAACAGAAAAGTTTGTTAGCTTCAGCGAAGACGCTTTCCAGTGGAAAAGGAGCGTCACTGCAGGCCAAGCCGCTGAATGTATAAACTTCCTGAATCTGCGATGGCTACAACACAAAGACCTCATTTAAGGACTCCGCCAGTGCTACAGTAGAGAGCTTAGTTCTCACAAATTCTCTCATCTGTGGCCGCATCCATAAGATAAATGTACATAAATGTCCTTGAAGCCTATAAATATAAATATACTACAAATGTGTAACATTTTAGGTAAAACGCACGGTGGATAACATGAGAATTTTGTTCTGTTCTGTCCTGAAAACTGCTTGTTCTTTCTGGCTGATGAGAAAACCAGCAGTGACTAATTCCACCAAACTTCCCGTTTTACCATATAAGGTGTGTTATTGGTGACTGGCTGAAACCTGAGTAGAACAGAGAATGAGGAAGAAAAAAATGACGAGCGTACTGTGAATGATTAGCATACTGTGCAGTGTCAGTGGAAAGGGAAAGCCTGCTATTGGCGGAGATTTTGTCTATAGTTTTAGTCAATGGTTAAGAAATAAACAGTTATGTGTGAACAATTTGAGTCTGAAAATCATTTAATCTTCCTGAATTGAAGATTTATATGCTTGTTTTTACCAACCCCAGTGGCAAAATATTCTGTACTTAATACAAGTTGTGTGTAAAAGTGTTCTGTGTTAACATAGTCAGACTGAATGTATACTGTATATGATTTTGCTGAGACAATTTTAGAAACAAGGTTATGTTTCCCCTCTCCGAAATCTATTTATAGGCTTGCGTTCTTTTAGCACTGAGTGAGAAAACTGGGCTTCCAGCCATACTCAGCGATGGCCACATCACTATTCACTCTTCTGTATTTATTTTCATATTTATTGAGATAATAGTGTTTCCCTGTCATAAATTGCGTAAAATTAGACATTAAATCATTTTTAAAATATCAATGCTAATCAAAAATGCTAATCAAAAGCTAACCCACACCCAAAATTTTATGTCTTCAAGAAATTGCCCTGTGCCCCAATAACCACGATGTCCACATCTATAAGAAGAGCGGGGCCAGCTGGAACAAGACTCATGAGCTGAAGGAGCACAACGGTCAGGTGACAGGTGAGAATGAAAGAGAGGACGACGAGGCCCCAACGGGCAGCTGAAGGTAGAGGACTAACCGACGTCCCCCCTCCTCCGTTCCTCAGGCATCGACTGGGCCCCGGAGAGCAACCGCATCGTCACCTGCGGCACCGACCGCAACGCCTACGTCTGGACCCTGAAGGGCGACGCGTGGAAGCCCACCCTGGTCATCCTGAGGATCAACCGCGCCGCCCGCTGCGTCACGTGGTCCCCCAAGGAGAACAAGTTCGCTGTGGGCAGCGGGTCCCGCCTCATCTCGATCTGCTACTTCGAGCAGGAGAACGACTGGTGAGCGGGGGCCGTGACGGACAGCTGCAGGCAGCGGCCACTGCGTCAGCCTGTTGCCCTCATTTCACAGGTCTCATGGTCTAACCAGGGGCCAAACTCAAAATACATAACAGAATCCAGGATCAGGTTTCCCTTGTATATATTCTAACCTTATCCATTGTGAGCTCAGAGGCAAAACTGATCTCAGATCAGTACAACCAGCACATTTTATGACTATGGGCGCTACTACTTAGGCAAGGGTTGTCTGCCACAGTCAGTCAGCCTTGTTCTCCACATAAACACACTCTGCTAACTTTATATCTAGTATCTTTGATTTGAGCTAACCTGAGGGGCCATGTTTAATAGAAGCACATTGCATCACTATCAGTTCATGTAAGATGAATTTCTTGCCAGCCAGCAGCCATTTTCACATTTTGTGGATTATAGGAGGGATGGTGCCTCTGCAAATGAGATTCATCACACATTTATGATATTTTTTTATCTGTTAAGCACAAAGATGATTTAATAATCATGAATGTTAAATGCATGTAAATGCTCAGATAATAGCTCAGTAATTCTTGATTCCCCTCAGTCAGACACATTAAGATATGCATCTCAAGTCAGATTGGAGTAAATCGAAGATGATGAACCACGAATGTTCCGGATCAGACAAAGCAAATTTGCCACATGGATGTGCGATTCTGTGTGACTTACTATCCTCACATCACATTACCAAGCAGAATTTTATGGTATTTATTCTGTGACAGTAGACTGTTTTTCTTTTAATGGTCTTGCTATTTGTTCACAACCTCAGCTTAAGAAGATTGTCCTACATGTTCTGTTCAGCAATACCACTGTTTGTGCGTTTTCAGGTGGGTTTGCAAACACATCAAGAAGCCGATTCGCTCCACTATCCTTAGCTTGGACTGGCACCCCAACAATGTGCTGCTGGCAGCTGGATCGTCTGACTTCAAATGCAGGTCTGAACCGGTTCTTTGGCTTCACATCACAATCGGAGCGTAATCTAATCATGGGTCTGATGAAAGGCGGCTTAAAAGGGGCCTCTGGGTTCCATTAATTGAGTCACATTTGCTTTCTTTGTTCCTGATACCACAAAGACAACATGATGTTATTCTAAACTCCCATTCAGATCTAAAGGGTGAATGTTAAGGTGAAATGGAAAATCCGAGACTATCTTCCTGTCCTCACACAAATCCTTCTGTGCCTCCAAGGATTTTTTCTGCCTACATCAAGGAGGTGGAGGAGAAGCCGGCCCCCACGCCCTGGGGCTCAAAGATGCCCTTTGGGGAGATGATGTTTGAGTCCACCGGCACCGCGGGCTGGGTCCACGGCGTCTCCTTCTCCGCCAGTGGGAACCGAGTGGCCTGGGCCAGCCATGACAGCACTGTGGCAGTGGCCGAGGGTGGGAAGACCCCCGTGTGAGTAATGCTGGGGGGGTGGAGGGGGGAGGGGAGCGTGGGAAATAGAAAACATGAATACTGGTCCCATATATTATACCTGCTGTGTTATGACTGCCATGATTATCTGACACAGATATGATTTGTATCAGTTATGAAACAAAACTTTTTGTATAAATGGCACACAAAAAAAAAACACATGGAAACAGATCTTTTCAAAAAGTCAGTTAACTACATTTTTATGTCGTATTCAATCTCAATTCAGTTCTGGTTCTCAGGATGTGACCTGTTTGTTGATGTGCAGATCGTGTTTCTTTGCATTCATGTGTAGTTTACTGCGTCAGAAGTCACTCGCCCTGTGTCTTTCAATGTGTGAGATAATTGTGAGATAGTGTGGACAGTCAGACTAAAACAGTTCAGATTCAAAATGGGCCAGATATGTGAAAACATAGCTTAAATGAATCTTAATGTGATGTCATCAGCTTTGAAGTTATGAATATTCAATACGCAGAGAATTATAAAAATGTAGAACTGGCTATTTACATCTACTGGTAATTGTGTTTATTTTTCAAAGAAAATTCCTGTATGTCAGTTTAAAAAAAACAGAAAAAGACAACCATAATATCTTTCCTTTATGTTCGCCTTAGCTTATCATTACCTTAGTTGTGCCACTCTCAGTAGTACTCCCACTCTCATACAGCATTCCGTTGTCTGAACATCACATGAATATTCACAAGGAGGCAGGCCTGCAAAGCATTTGAAAGGAGTGGTTGTTGCAATGATCCTAACACACATACACAGGAGACAGAACTGGAACAAAGACAGAGCAGTTGCTGCTTATTAATATTAATTAAATCCTTGCCCCATTCCTTTAGATCCACATTGTTATCCTCAACCATTAAATGCCAGACTCTTCATATGTTTACGAAGAGCGGAATCTAATGGTTAGGCTACTGATATGGTACGAGCTGTAACAATGAGAGAGATTTCATCTGCTCATTGGAGTGGCAGTTCCTCAGGCCTAACTGTACGTTTGTCATTACTTCTCTATTAGTGTCACCAGCTTGAGCTCGGAGACCCTTCCCCTCCTGTGCGTGACGTTCATTACCGAGAACAGCCTGGTGGCGGGGGTAAGCTCTGACCCGCCGGCTTGTATGTCGCACAATTGGTCAGCCCAGCGTTGGCAGCCGTATAACTGACCTTTAATTGCAACTCCGTTGCGTTCCTTTTTCCCCAGGGCCACGACTGCTACCCGGTGCTCTTCGTCTACGACGAGGCGAAGGGGACCATCACCTTCAGAGGGAAGCTGGACGTGCCCAAGCAGAGCGCCCAGCGGGGGATGACTGCCAGGGAGCGCTTCCAGAACATGGACAAGAAGGCCACCTCTGAGACCAAGGAGGCCGTGCTGGAGTCTCTGCACAAGAACAGCATCAGGCAAGAGCGCCCCCCTCCCCAGGCCCTTCCCCCTGCCCAAGGCCCACCCCCTGGCCAAGCACTGCCCCTGACCCGCCCCCAACTCTTGGAGACCTACAGAGTGCACCTGCCTCTGAAAAGCACCTGCAGGTGTTGGTGTTCCATATGGAACTATGGCACATATGTGCCCGTACATAGTCTACAAAGCACATACAAATTAGCGTTGCATTATGACTTACTGTGCGGCTGGCACGTTGGATAAGGTCCTCCTCCATTTGGTATTCTGATATTATACTTATACTTGTATTGACCTGTCAAGTTGTGCCAACTTAATTTTAATATAAATATCCCTTGTCGATATAATGTGAATAAATAAAATCTAAAATAAGGACTGATTAAATATGCAAATTGAACATGAATGAATGTGACATAATAGAGAAATTATGGAATTTCTGACTTGTGCACTTTTGAGGAAAATTTGTATTTGAAATGCATGGCCTATTAAGAACTTTTATACTGTGGACATCACAAGCATTTAGAATGCCTATGAAGGCTGTGAAAAAGTACGCTACTAATCAAAATTGTGTGTGACCTGCAGCCAAATCTCCATTTTGGAAGGCGGAAAGACCAAGTGTGCTAAATTCTGCACCACTGGAATGGATGGGGGAATGGCCATTTGGGATGTTAAGGTAAGCCTTTACATTCGTACTCACAATTTGTAATCATGCTGTTCAATGTTATGCAAGTCAATTTTAAGTGCACTGTCACCAAGACACTTTACAGAAAAACATAAAATAAAAAATTGGGGGAGACCAAACCTGAACCCGAGAAAAAAAAAAGTCCCCAGGGCAGAGAAAATCCCTGATGGGAAGAAATCCCAGGAGTTGCATTTCCTTTTTAAGCTCTAGTCTGGGGCTGCCCAACCCTGTTTCTGGAAAAGCCCACCCCGTTCAGCTGCAAGAGATCTCATTGAACTGCTAATTGGTAGAAATAGATGTGCCAAATTAGGGTTGAAATGAAAACCTACAGGATGACAGCCCTGCTCTATTTAAATTACACTTAGTAAGCTTCATCCTGAGGATACCACATTTGACTGTAGGTCTGCAAACAGGAGAGACTCAAAATTGAAAGCTGCAGTTAACCCTTTTGTTTATTTGCCCAATTTAAAAAAGTTTTATTTCTTATTTCAGACCCTGGAATCTGCTTTGAAAGATCTGAAGATTGTCTAATGCGAGTAAAATAAAATGAAAAACAGAGCATGAACTGCACTTGCTGCCTATTTTTATAAAGTTTTATTGCTAGGAAATACTGTTGATGTTTTAGACTTCACCTTATATTCTGCCTTGCATTTTGATACAGCAAAATAGTGTAATTGAATATATATTTTGGCGCAATTTGTTTTATATGAATCATTAAGCAGTTTTCAGATGCCATGATGCATTTAACGCATTTATGCTGGTCATACAGTGCTTTTCAATAAAAAAAAATTACATGAGATTTGGCTGTTTCTGTTTTTTGTTTGTTTTTTTTTAAGCATGCCCTCATTCGAAGACCAGAAGATCAAAAATGTAACTAATAGCCAGTTTCAACCTTCATTTTCTGGAATGTTTTCCTATTATTTCAGTTTTAGTATATGTTTCTGATTGGCCCACATAATTTTATGTGCGATGAAGGAAATTATTTGTTTTCACAAACTTTTCTGATGACCTGCTGCTATACAATTGGCCAGACCAACTGCATATGAACCAACACTGCACCTCTGGTCCTTTTCAGTTAAAAAGAAGTACAGCATGATTTAAAAATTAAATAGCAAAGGCAAGTATAACTTAATGCGTTTAAACATAAACTGCCATCATTTTCTGTGCTTGAATAACAAGGCAAGCTGCATTTGATACCCCACTGACTGAACTCCTCTCTAACATCATTGGGCTTTGGTAACTAATGTCCAGTGTGTAGAGAATGGCGAAAGCATGGAACAGGTCTTTCACACACATAGAATCATATTTTATTTTACACAGAAAATTCCTCCTTTGTGTATATAGATCAGTTTTTATAAGGAACAATTCACATTTCATACAAAAAAAAAAAATGATTAGAAAACTCACTTACTGTGGGTTAGCATTAGACAGCCCACAGATTGCTTTGAAAGAAAGCTTCGCCGCTGTGAAGTACAAACTGAAATGAGTACTTCTACACAACTTCAGTACAGACTCATGAGAAACACATGCATCACAAAGTCCACAAGAGTGTAATGGCACTCTTCGCGCTGCTAGTTCATAGACTCAGTAGTTTTAAGAAGGGCCCTATGAAATCTACCTGCAGTGCACATCGTCCTTAAATTTGACCGATATATTGTAAGAGCGTTTCTCTCCCCTTTTCATTTTCTTCCAAGTTCCACCAGTTCGGCCGTCTCAGAAAATCGATGTAAATGGGTTGAACAACAATTATGTCACTGAAATATGGGCACTTAGGCCACTGCAGTGAGTTTGATCCTGGGCTAAACCTTATTGTATGTGTAAGTCAAGCCAAGAGGATACTCCACTCCAGTCACAATTAATCTGCCTGAAGAGTTACAAATGAGGAGAGTTGCAGGTTAAAGTGAGGAAATGAGATGCACATTGGCCATCACAAATCTATTTCAGGCCCATCATATGCTGGGATCATTAGAAATGCTCAGAATTGATTACAGAGTGCTTCCTACAGGTCCTTTAATTTGGAGTTGTCACTTGCCACCGGATATAACAAACTACATTCATTTTTGTTGCCATTCATTTCTCATTTAAGGGGCGTGGTTTTTCATTTTATGGGGCATTTAAGTTCATAAGGTAATAAACTAAAATAAACTTTTAGTTTATTACCTTATAGCCCTACCATCTCTTTCTTAAAGGACTTAGCAGGTAACAGTCCAGAGATGTCAGATAGGCTTAGTTAACTGTTTGCTCCAATTTCCTGGACAAAAATCGGAACCAAAGGCAGCGGACTCAACTAGCGAGACGCCCCGCTCTGCATCACTCTGTGCTCTCCAGAGACAGGAAGCAGGAGTCTCAGGCAGCACATCTGATCTTGCTGTAGCCCTTTCTGGGGACTCCGCATGGAAACGCGTTCCATTCCCAGCCAACTCTCCCCTGAACTCCACATCAGATGTACCGACTGGAATTTCCCCATTTACCCATATATGGTCATGGTGAGTCAACCAGTGCACAACCACCAGATGATGATGTGTGTGTGTATGCAGTATGTGTGTCAACACAGGAATAAAAAACAAAAAAAAATGAACCGTGTGCAAATAAACTGTGTGAACTATGAAGACATTCTAGTTGGGCTACGTCTGAGGGGCCAAAACTCAGTCTCTCATTGAAAGGATTATGGGTTTAATTTAACATTTAAAGCTGGGTAGGATACATAAATCGACACACGCGAGAATGTGAGACTGCGACTGAAATCAAGCACATCATTAGCTTCCGTTTTCAGAATTTTCATGAACGCAAAATGCATCGGAGAAAAGGACTGGAACACAGTTAATTTATTTATGGAAAAAAAAAAACAGGTTGGAAACATCCTCTGATTGGCTCAGTCTTCATTTCAAAAACACACCCGAGGAATCGGCTCTCCTTCGAACAACAACGTACAACAAAAACAAGGCCAAAAAAAGAAAAAAGCTTTATCAAAAAGCAAGTCTTTGCATGAGTGTTTAGAAGCTATTGTTCAGTCTTCAAAAGTTTTAAGATTGTTTCATTTAAAAACAAGAACTGGTCATAATTCCAGGCATACTGAAAACACTGGGTTACTCATTTGACCACAAACCTTTAACATCAGCATGCCTTGTAAGAAGCGAAAATGAAAAAATGTAGACCGGGTAAGAAGATCGTTTGATACGTTCCTCCATATAAAATGACTAACGAGACAGAAGCAAAGTCATGGCCATCTCTATGGGAGGGGGCAGGGAAGGCAGGGCTAGCCTACAGCAGGCTGTGTGTCACCTGGAGTTTGTGAAGGGGTCATGGAAAGAGGACGGGGCCTGAAAAATTATTCCCCGTCCCCAGCTTTGAGTATACTCCCCGACGGCCACTCTTCAGCATCTCTCTTACAGGACGCTCCACACAAGCAAATCAAACCATACCCCAATGGCCATCTGACAACGGATTTCTGGGATGGGAGTTGCTAACTTGTCAAATGTACAAAGCACTACGATCCAGACAACACTTAACGTGAGAAGCACCCGCCGTACGAGTCAGAAACCATCTACACGAATGCAAATTATTACGAGCGATTCCTACACTTGGCACATGTACATGCAAAGCTAAGCAGCGAGCAGCACTGTGATTTGTATCTTTTTAAGAACCGGGAAGGGAAGAGCTGAGCAGAGATTTTCCAAAAATAAAAAAATACTATCCTCCTCTCTCCCTCTTCTCCAATCCTCTCTCTCTCTCTGAGCGAGGGAAGGAGGGGAGGCGAGGATCTGAGAGCGAGAGAGACGGAGACAGAGAGAGAGAGACAGAGAGAGAGAGAGAGAATTAGTCTACAGTTGAGGCCCGCTTTGAAACGTCTCATTTAACCTCCCTTCCGCTTAGTTACGAGTTCGTAGCAGCTCCGGACGAGTGCCCCCCCCCCCTTTCCGCTGTGTAACGCGGGTGCCCGTTCCCCGTCCCACTGGGCGCGCTCAGTCCGTCTCCAAGATCATGGGAGGCTGCTCGTTTTCCTCGTCCAGACGCAGGGAGCTCATGTCGTCCTCCATGCCGGCTCCCCCCACTGCTCCCTGATCCTCAGAGTAGCCTAGCGGGGTCAATACACACCATTTCACTGAAGCCCTCCATAGAGTCTGTTTAGAGACATGCCTACCATGGCTGTGCTCAATTCCATTTCAGTTCACTCAGTTCATTTCTTTGAATGAACTTAAATTTGATGAATGAACTAAAAAAAAAAAAAAAACGCCCAAAGATTGACATTTCTGTGACTTGTACTGAAATGCCTATACTGAAATGAAATTGACGCTTACACATTATTTAAAAGGCTTTTTACCAGGACGGACATTTAAAATAAAATATACAATACGTAAAATACATTATCCACATGAATAATACCCCCACCCCCATTATACTTCTTGTTGTGCTGCCAAATTTCAGTCTGAAGGCTGTTTGTACCTTTGGACACTGTGGCATTGTAAGTCTGCGCCACAAGCGGACGGTCGTGGGTTGTCGGCTCAAGGATCTCATTGACAGACTCCACACTGCCATCCAATCTGAGAGAGAACAGCACATTCAAGTTATCCTGAGAGAGAACTGAGAACTCGGCGTACGTACTAAACGCATCTAAAACGTATTACTGGATAACATTTTGATAGAAGCGTAGCAAATTACTTTATCCGGCTCCTTGAGCAATGCCCCACTTGGGATTTGAACTCACAATCCTCCGGTTAAAAATGCCAGGGCCACAGTGAAGGCTTACTTGTGCTGTTTCATTAGTGTGCACTCTCCCCCCTCTTGCGGGTCCAGATTATACATGTACAGGTAGCCATCCGCTGCTGCCACCAGCAGACGAGGGATCTTCTGAATTCTGACCCAAGAAAGAGAAGACGTAAAAATATAGCTAAAAATAGGGAGACAACACATCGAGTTGACAGTGGCAGTAAACCCCGATCGACTGCAATCACTGTCATACAACGTCACCACCTAAGTCCTATTTTGAGCCAGGAAAAACCCTGAACTCTCTATGGAACCTCAGATGGACATCGATTTTTTTTTTAAAAGTACCACCTGTACGGGTGGGTGCCAGCATACTGTAATCAACTGGGCATGGATGAATTTTACAAATTGAGAAAAGTGAGATTCAAAAGAAATTAATTGAGATTCCCACAACTTGCTATAATGGTGCTGCCTTGTCTCACAGCTGCTAGTAATGTTGTTTGGGGTAAGGTTGACTGCACATATGAAACGATTCTATTTTGAAGCAGCAGAAGTAGAACAAATCGTATCTCACGTGGCTAGCGCGCAGATGTTCTTGTGTCCTGAAAATGGCAGTCTGACAGTGGCGAAGGCCCTGCCCTGGTTGAACATCTCCGTCACCTGGGCCGGCAGGTAGGTGGTGGAGGCCATCAGCACTTTGCCAAAATAGCCCGTCCAAGTTGTGGGCTCTTCCTGTGGCCTATTGGGGGGAAAAAAAACAGAGGAACGTCCATTTTAAGGGCCAGAGCAATTCTGAAGTTCAGTCCACCTCATTCCACTAAATTTATTTGGGTACGTTCTTGCGTGGGTCTAGACCAAACGAACATCTTATTCTGATGCTGTTGAAGAATACAAAGAATTGCTCCCTGCAAAACTGACAGTGGCTTATTTTTCAAATATTATTCAGCATGTGGTTCTCAGGAGTCTCAAATTTTGTTTACTTGGAGAAAGACTGCATATAATTATTATATGTAATGTTTATTATATCATTATTTACATACAAAGTGTACATTCACGATGCTTAGCTGGACATGCCAAGCACAAGTCAATGGGTCTTAGGATGCCAATTTTGAAATGTGCAGAACACCAACAGAACAACTCCACTAGGTTTTGTTTCCGTGGGAAAACCATTCCACCCTTCAAGTAGTAACCTTATTTTATGTGCAATGCTTATTTTTTCAGTGGTAGGTATTTATCTTGCTAAAGCACATTTGGGTTTTTAGCAGATATTTTTTCTCAACGACTTCGGCATAGACTTGACAAAAACCTGAATGAATGCAGTCTGAAAATGGTTTGTTCCTGCAGAGTAATCCACGGTGCCTTATAAAAGCTTTTCATTTCAATTCAATAACACCGGTTTGCACTGAAGCCAATGATACACACTAAAAGAGGGCATTTGCCTGGATGTTCCCACAAGCTCAAATTTCAGCTGAGCCCACCATAAGCCGAATCTAGAATCTCCTTCACTGACTAAATTTAAAGAAAGCTGGAGGACCTGCTTGGTCGCAAATCTACAGAAGGAGGAAGCAAACATGACGAAACAGAAACACGACAGACTTACTTTTCCTTCTGGGTCTCCAGCTTAAAGATATGAACTGTTTCAGTGTTACTGGAGGCAGAGAGAAAGAGTCCTTCCATGCTGAAGGCAAGGGAACAAATGCTGACACATCTGCAAAACAGAACCAAGAACAGAGAGTCCTTTTCACCCAAATTCTTCTCGTTGCAGATCCAGTTGTAATCTCTAACTGATGATAAGGCAACTTCATAAAAAGATAAAAGGCAGAAAGCCAGGTGAAGAGAACCAGGTCAAAAAAAAAAAAAAAAATCTGATACACCTGTTCACACGTATCAGAGACTGCCGGCAGCCTCATCGGCACGGTAACCCTGATTGCCATACAGTACATCACAGGCGATCAGCATGTCGCGATGATTCAGAACCACCCACCTCTTCACTCCTCTCCTGAACTCAAACAGCTTCTGCCCCTCTGGAATGGAGAATACCCTGATCACGGTCCCCTGAAAGAGGCCACACAGTCGCATTAATCCCCAATGTGAACCCGTCGCCGAGTTTGAACAGGTAGCAGGAAGCGTGCGCGTCATCCCATAATCACGGGATGGCGACGGGCTGGCAGCTTGTGGCGTTACCTTCTCTGAGGCTGTGGCTAGTTTAGTACCGCTTGCATCGAAAGCCAAAGCCGCCAGCGGGCTGTCGTGGGCAGGGATCATGTTAGCAGCGCGCTGGAGAGGCAGAGAGATCGATAAATTTATTCTGAACGCCACCAATGGCTATTTCACAGAAGCAGCTATTCTTCACATTTAAGACAAACTCACCAGATTGATGGTGTCAAACACTTGTACCTCTCCTATTGTTGCACTTCCTGGATATGCCAAATAGCAATTGTCATTGCTAATTGACAGCGCACACAACCCTATGAGAACAAAAAATGAAAATCTGATTTTCACACATTTCCAATAAAATCATCAAATCAGCACAGGTTTGCCATCTCTTCTTTGCCAAAGGGTAATGCCAACTCACCCAATAAATGTGATATTTTTCTCAGATTTTTTCAGTATCTCAGATTTTACAGAAATAATTAAACAACCCCTCAATTCAGGTCAGCACAACAAACCATAGACAACTTTAAATTACATCAAACATGCATGAAACACATTTAGTACCATTTCATAAAGGTTTAAAAAGGGATTTCTTGGCATAAAATCCCATGATTCACCTCTACATTTTGGCTTGAATTCTTTTAACTGCTGCAAGATACAGGAATTGAAACCCAAAAAACAGACTGTGGTTTTTACTGTGATTGCCATACAGCCTGCAAGCAAATTTTGTACTTTGGGAATGATGATATTGTATTTCAAACTGGATTTCAACTAACAGGCTGATAATACCATAAGCATAACAGACTGATAATAGCATAATGGCGCTAGGCTAAATTTGAGGAGTTCATTAGTTCCGTTTTTTCTTCTGCAATGCATTGGCAAAACGAAAAGAAGATTACCTGAGGGGTTTGGTGGAGTCTCCCGAATGGTATGCAGTACTTTCATATCTCTGATATTGTGGATATAAAGCGATTCTTCCAGACATACTATCAACCTCTGTGAAATGAGGGGACACAACAAACTCAAACACAATTTGCCATCAACATCCATCTACTGATCTACATCGATCGATCTCTGCGCTAATGAATCCAATTTCAGCGGATAATATACTTCAGACAGAACATTGTAGCCAGTTCAGTCCAGTTTCATTTCTACACCAGCGAATGGCAAAGTCAGGTGCACATTTAATGGGCAGGAAACAGATTCAGCAGACTGTTGTGAAAATGTAATGTTTCACTGCTGTGAGCAGAACGACCACCACCAGCGTAAACATTATCACCCTTACAACATGACCGTTAAGCAACCTTCACAGTTCACTGCCTAACAATGCAAACAGTACACATGGGCAATACTGCACCCATAATAAAAGGTACCGGTGCACAGCGGGATTTGCATGCATTTCCTCTCCTAAAAACGACACATACTGCCTTCTGCTAAGGAAGTAAGTGCCTATGCTAGTCACAATTTTTAGTCTGGAGATAAAAATGACAGAATTTCTTGAAATTACTAGATAAAACATGAATACATAAGTTTTGCAACGATCTGTGAACAAGTCTATGCTAGTGCTAATCCTTGACTTCTGGTTGGTTCATTGAAATTGGGCTACTGGTAAGAAACAGCCAGTGATACAAAGATATTCAGAATTATTCATTTTATTTTTACCTGTCGGTTGAGTTTCACTGCCAGAATAGTGTTGGAGTAGCTGTAGTTACAGATCTCTGTTCCTTTTTTAAAGTGACACACTTTCAGCTTCCTGGGCGCTTTAAGGCTAACAATAGCAACAAGGCTGCTTGAGAACAGTCTTTCCACAATGCACACATCTTCAGTGTCAGCTGGAGAGGGGAAAACACCTACTTAGTCTACAGGAGCAACACAGGAAACACCCTCTTCAAGACAGTCAAGTAAGTTCCTCAATTTATAAGTACCCACCATTGTTAGTGATTTTCTACATAAAGTGACTTCAAGGTAAACTTTTTAACAAATGTCAGTTGACTCAGAACAAAATTTATGGTGAGAAATTTACCAGTTAAAATGCCAATTTATATCTGACCGGCTAAACCAACTCTCACATTCAGCAAAGGGTTAAAGAAAAATGCTTCTGCACGTGCATTCAGAGAAATCTGCTAAAGAACTCATTTAAAACGTGCATAATTTTGAGTCACATAAAGCTTTATTCAGATTTGTGCTGTACTGAACGTAATGTTTTTGGTCAATACAATACTTACTACATTCATAAATCTGTTCTAATTTATCCACAGATGACAAAGAGAAGAACTTGTAGCCTGATTTGGTGCCGACAGCTAAGGACCTGTGAACATGGGGGGGAGAAAAAAAAAAAAACCTTAATTGACTTTGAAAAAGTGTGTGCTTGTATGTGTACCTCTCCTTCAAGTTTATTTCAGCATATATGCAACACAGTGAAACTATTATTTTGCCATTTCATAATAATAATAATAATAATAATAATAATAATAATAAATACACTTATTTCACCGATTGAATAAACACCTAGATTCCAAAATAGCAACAGACAGGTATTACTTCCTCTTTACAGTGCAATTTACCCCTGGTACTCATACAAAGGCTTTATGTATTGTAGAAAAAGTAATGGATAAACAATGTAATCATTTTTAATGATGAATAAAGACGATTTCCCAGATCATATTTTGGATGGCTTCAGAAGAGAACAAAGACTTGCCATTAAGTGTAGCAAACAGTTAACAGTAAAGAAATATCAGCTTTGGTAACAAAATGAATCACTGATTAGTCAACTGAAAGCCAACTAACCTAGATTTCAATGTTAATCGCATGAAGGCTGTACAACCAGGTCGCTAGTAAATGTAATAACGCAGTAGTCTTGACTTGTAAACAAGCAGCACGACAGTCAGTCTTTTTGCAATCGCAGTGCAGACGAGTTTTAGGCGGAGCCTTTATAGAATAACCAACAAGCAAGGTATCATCACAGAACGTTTAGATAACGTGATGCGAGTGTTGTATTACTCAATCAAGCAACAAATGTTCGCCAGCTAATCTTGCTAAATGAGAAGGCAAACATGTGAACACGTAGCTAACCGCCTAGCTTTAAAAGAGCAACAAAAAACACTAGGTCTAATTGTTAACTACCTAGATGGTGGTAACCAGTTTGCCAGGTAGTAATTTCATTTGCTTTTAGCTAATACTGGGACTGTTTGACAACTGTGACAGCAGAGCCGATTCTAAAAACGTGCTTTGTCACTTTTAGCTCTTGAACTTGCTTGGTTAGCTAGCTAGCTAGCTGGCCGCTTTCAAATGAAACAAATATAACGTTACAAAACGCCAAAATATTCAGACAGTAAGATAAGGAAAGTGGTCGCTTTGTTTTTTCGGTTTAGCTATATGGTTGACGTAAGTTGCTATATGGTAGCTAACTAAAAAATAACCCGTACATGCTGGCAATTTTCTTAGTTGTTAGCTGATGTTATCGCCAATGCCTAACTTATGCAGCTAGCTAGCTTGCTAACCGTGACAAAGACCATGAATGATGTGATTTGACAATTTGATTAGCCGGTGATCCAACTATCCTATTTGACAGCTCTCCATTTGACAAGCTGGTATAAATACTTTTACTCCTTTCCATTACAAATCAAGCGTGTAGTTAATGGCCCGTCTACATCACACATTTCGGAGATGCTAGGCCGCCACCACAGCCTCGGTCTTTCTAGACCCCGTCCCCTGATGCTCCTTACGTGTTGTCCTGGTTGAAGTTGGCGAAGAGGAGCTGGCTGCAGCCGGCCTCTCCGCTCTGACTAGCCAAGTTCATGGGCTCGGCACCATCTACACGTATGAAATCGGCAAAATTCACAGCAATCGGGGTCGGCTGTTGTCAATGTTTTCTTTGATTTCAATCGATTTTCTTCATCGAAGCATCCCTATCCCGTGGGTCTTGTGTTGTTGTGCTCTAGCACTGTTGCTTTCTTCTCATGCGCGTGCGCCAATGGGGCGGTGTGGTCGCACTGGCCTCGGCCAAAAATCTCAGATATAAAGGGGAGGACAGTTCTCACCGCAATGAGCTTTTTAAAAAGCAACCTAATTTTTTTTTTACTTTACAATTTGAAAATTATCACAAATGCATAAACCTGACATGGCTTTCTCGCCTACACGTAAATTACAACATTACCGAGATACATTATTGGACGGCATACTGTTTGTGCCATTGGTATGGAAAAGTGCCGTAGTCCAAAGATGGTTGATTTTACAAGACGGTCTATTCGGAACTCATTGCCGTTTTCAGTGATCGATGAAATCTTTCTAACATTTTTCTAATATCCCAGTAACGCTTGCACGTACGTAACCGATATACAACAAAATAAAAAGTTACCGCAAATGTCCAGTAATAAGAAAACATCCATTACATTTATATCTACTGTAAAAATACAAAGCATGGACATGTCTGGGTTGAACCTTTCTAGGGGCTCTGTATAACTAAACCAGGGATACACAAATCTGGCCAGTGGGGCCAGTAGTGCTGCTGGCCTTCATTCCTCCCCTCTAATCGGGGACTGACTTAAACCTGACACACCAGATAAGTGTAATTTCTGTCCAGTCAGGGACATTACTCAACTATGGAATATCAGGCAGAAGAGAAAACCAGCAGTACTATTGATCTCGAGGGGGTCAAATTTGAGTATCCCGGTGTTAAATAGCCTCAAATAAAAAAGGTCATTATTGTATAAGAATTTTCATAAAGGGACTACCTCTCATGTATGGTATGCTCTGAGGGAGCTGCATTTTGTCTTGTATCTTAAATACAACAAAGAAATTAGATGGCAGATCACTTTGGTCTTTGTCACCCAGGGTAAGGCACACTGCAAAACAACACATACTCTGTAAGCAACAGCATCATCTACGTGTAGCACTAGCAGCAGCCACAACTCAATAGCTTTGCCTCCTTGATGTAATATTTGCCTCATGACCTCATGAAAGTCACCCCAGGGAGTCTGCAATAACATGCAGGCATGACAACAATACTACAGGAACCTCTTATTCCAGTGAACACAATCTATTCACAGATCAAATGACTATCTGTCTTTTTCTTCAACACAGTCATACCAGGAACACAAACTCACCCCAATGGAAAAAAACAAGCTGGCAATTATTGAAAACAGTGAGACAACGTGACAGGCAGAAAAACATTGGTCATGTGCCCTGCTTCTTAGATTTTATTTTATTTTGTTAATGGAGGAGGGATGTTTGCATGTCTGGACTGACACAACACCATTCAGATTAATGTCCACAAGAACATGCTCCCAAGTAACTCTTGCTGGTACTTTTCCACTAGTCTGCACCGTTTTAATGCATCTCAACGCTGGCCCTGAGAACACACTGTGTATGTTCTCTTCTTCTAGCTTGTTTTAAATTAATTTGGTTTAACTGAGACATTCATTGAATGCTTGTTTGTATTGTATATCCCTTGTCTGTTAATAGTTACAAGTCCTGTGAGTAATATGTGTTATTGGAACTATGTACTGTATAGTAACAAGAAAAGAACATGTACTCAGAGATTCCAATAATATTTAATCAACCAGCAAATGCCAAAACAAAAGTATCTTATAAAGCTGGAATGCCAAATAGATCTCATAAAGACTTGGGGTCAAATTCTCTTCACATATTTCCACTCTTCAATGTTGTGCTGGCTATGCTCACCAGAAGTGTCAAACAATCATCAATATGGTTTTTTCTTTACTTGACTTGTCTTAAGTGTTAGTGTGCAATGTAAGACTGTCCAATACATAAATGTGAAGTACTGAGCTCACAAGGATGTCTATGAGCTGATTTCTGTCATGATTAACTAGATATTAGAGGCTGGCATCGCCTCTGGAGACAACATTGAAAACACAGAAAGGTGCAAGGGAGCCATAAATGTACAATTATTAATCTAGAAAATATGTGGAAAGTTCTGCCTGGATGCATCCAGCACCATATTAGGGGTCAGTGGCTGAGTTAGCTTGAATCACCCCATCCAATTGGAACTCCACTGGCACAAGATGATGATATCGGTGAAGAATAACAGACCATTGGTTTAAGAGCAAACCACAGTCCTAGAATTGGTCAGACGTGTCTCACATGAGAGGAGCAGTCACTGTAAGGTTATCCCCATCAGAAGGATACTGCTAACTGCATCTGATCCTGGTTTGACCTGGGCTCTTATTAGGCTACATTCTGAGCAAAAGAAAATGTTCAGCAGGGACATGAAGGGAAACAGGGAAATAGTGAAATACCTTCTATCTTGCGACTGTAGTGGACTCACTGGTCTAAGCTGAGAGACTGGCAGTTTTTTCCATTCTGAAATGTGTGTGTTGATGTATAGGTGAAACAGCATTTGATCCTAAAGCTGTATGTGTGTATTAAAGCTTCAGTGAAAGTGAGTGTGTGAATGAGGGACGTTACAGTTTAAAGGTTAGATTATAAAGGAACAACATGTAAAGGAGGTTGCTCAACAAGTATTCCTTAAGGTGTGTCATTTCTTCATTTCAGCCCTTTACAAAAAAAACAGCATATATGCAATGGCTTAATGAAAAACCAAAAAGACCCTGCATGATAAATGTGTTGTTGCATGCGGGTAAACGAAATGGTTTAAGATAATAACGCTGAAGCAAGTATGATGTATGACCCCATTCAGTTGCTAGCCTTCTCCATTTTCTTAGTTTAATCTGAAAGATTTCAGACCTTTGCATTTAAGTGTCATTTGCAAACAATTACCGGTTCAAATTTCAAAACGTTATTTCGCATAGCCTAAAGGTAATATGATTACAATTCACTGCTTTAGGCTATAGCTAACAACTCAAAAGAGAACTTACCTTCATACGAATAATATGGTAATATCACATTTACGACAGGATAATCTATTTATCGCTGTGACAGCGTTGAACTGACTGCATCACATATTTTTTTATTTTCAATAAACGTATAAAAGTTAGTATAGTGTTCAATGAACACCGACTCAAAGAACTGCAGTCGTCAATTAAATAACAAGTGACCAAATTTAAGTTGACATCGTAGGACGAAAAAAAACAAATTACAGACACCTTGTTTTCTGTTCTTTAGTTTCCGTGCCCTGCACGTGGTATCTGTGTTGAAAATACGTTTATTGCTGCCCAATTGTCAATGTAGTAATACACTGCTTGGACAAGGTGTTTTCTCGCGTCGCTAGGATGGCTTTAGTTTGAAAACAATGTTCACTATCGTCGGCTCAAACGTTGGGGAGCGGATTTACAACAGCTATGCCTGCCTTGCTTATTCTAGCAGGGTCACGGATCGGGGATTAATGAGGCATGTAGTATGTACATTGGGACCTGTTTTCGTTCATATTTTCTCTTATTTTCAAGCAGCACTGGACGCACAAAGTGGAAGTTCCTCAGTATATCGCCTCTCTTTTACTTATTGTAGCGGGCACATCCGGAGTTGGGAAGCATAACAACACTTTGGGACAGATGTGATAAAATGTTCAAATTCCGTCAACGATATGGACTTTAAGAAGACAAAGTATGGAAGGTAATACTTTGTGGTATGCATATTATCGGAGTAGATTAATTTAGAGAAAAATACTGACACAAATAATACTTTTACGTACCATATTTAATAATACAATGTAGCTCCAACACGAATATGTTCGGAATGTGTCAAAATCGTTAAGAGTGAAACATGAAGCTCAGCGAGTTATGAGTGGCAGTCACTATAAATGTTGAGAGAGTCTGATCTGGTGAAAATTGTGCATAAACTACGCTATGGACGTTGACATAGAAATAACGAGTGGAGTGGACGTGCCTTCTACTGTAAATAGATAGGCGACAGCAGCTCTTATCAAGGTGTGTTTATCAGTCCTTTCGTTAATATTAGTCTAAAGACGTGAAATCATTATTTTGAGAATAGAGACTGATGCAATTTTCACAAAATTCTTTGAATTTTGACCTTAGTTCACGTAGTTCATTCCATCTATTTTTTCATTTTTTATTTGTGATTTACGGCGTAGAATTCAAAATTAGTCGTTTACTTGCAATACCCAACGCTTTATTAATTAAAATGATTATTCCCTTTTATAGAAACGTTTGAAGGGTTCTGCATGATTTTGCTAATGCATGTGAGCTATAAATGTAATTATAAAAACAGATATTATTAGTTTGAAGTCGGATTTGCCAAGGGATTTGTTCTCAAGCAGCCACGTCTTAAGAAAACTCAATCAACGTGAAATCTCTATGGGGCAACATTTGTGTGCGTTTGTTGTTGGGAAACTTATGGACACTGGAGGTGCGACAACTCCTACTGTATCTTTATATTACACTTTAATAAGATACCTTTTCTGTTGCACTATAAAATGTTGTGTTGTATACAAATCCTGATACAGGCCTAATTTGATCTTTCCAAACTTTTAACTTTCCCTGAAGTCAAGTGATTCAGTTGAGTTTCCCATAAAAATCTCTGTCAATCTGCAAAAATATCTTATTTTAGGACATATGCTTCTTTAAATGCATTTCGTAGCCTATATTTATTCTCTTGGTGACAAATGAAGAGATGTATTGATCATTTCCGTAGCACCTTTCACTTGCCATAAGAAGTACAGTGAAAATTAAGCCTTATAAACTTGTCATGGCATACAGTACATTGTGTTTTACAGATTTGTGCTATTACCATGGATTTAAATACAGCAGTATGTGCATACTTCAGGGGTTTACTGGGGGTCTGAAAATAGCCTATTACTTTTTTTCTCACAAGCGTCACTGTGGAAGACTGTTATAGAGGTAGTATGAAAGATACTGACTACTGCTGCGTAGCTGTGTTCCAGGGGCAAGTGCAAAAATATAGATGCAAAGGTGCATCATCAATTGTATTACCACTCTGTAGGGATTTAGGCAAGTATTAGCCACCCTTGTTTTTTAAATTACTTTACATCGTATTGAGTTCAACAACCAGAAAAACAAACAATATTATGCAAGAATATAAAAAAGAAACTAAAGGAATTTCTCAGAGTTATGAACAAAACCCCATCATGGTTAGATTGAATGTCCCCCTAAATGTTTGAAGAAATGGATAGAAGCTGAACGATCCAATTAAAGGCAGAAAAGGATCACGTGAAAGTGTAGGGTTATTAGAGGGACACAATAAAAATAGGTAGAAAATGGCTTTCCATGTTTCCTATGGTTGTAAGTGATACATGGTAAACTTAATCCTTGGTTTCTTCAGTCTTGGGCATGAACTTTGTGGGGGCAAGATTAACTTGTTTATCTGAGGGGCAGAATTTCAGAGATAGCAAGTAGAATACTTTGATGGAACCTTGTGTTCCAGCTTGTTTGTGAAGAGATTAATGAGTTTGTTGATCAGATAGAAGTCTACTTGGGGAACGCCCTCACTTCTTTCATAAACATTGTGTTCTGCCTTCAACACATTAAGAAAAAGAGCACATGCAATTTAAAATTCTTGCAGGAATTATATGAAAACTAAAATAAAATTTTTGCATGTTATGCATCTTATGGCTGTTTATTTTCTGCTTGCACACGTTGTAGCATATATGAAACGACACAAGAAAGTCTCAATATATAGGCTGACATGTATGCATTTTAAGGGACACCACCTTAGTGTTAACAGGTGGCTACTGAGAGTAGGCCTATATGACAGTGTGCTAACAAACCGTTCTTTTCAATTGGTTATTCCATAACATCATTCTTTTCTTTCTGCTCATTCCTCAGTATACATAGGCTTATTGTCTTATAGTTAGATATAGTTAGTCACAATGTAAAGGAAAAATCCTCTTATAGCAGTTCAGTCCTTCAAGCATTTCTCCATTTAATAGTAAGCTTATTTACAGTCATGGGGTGGTCAGCTTTTGTGTCACACAGCCAGGCATCAGACTTCACTAGCTCCCGCATGCATTCTGAACATTTGGACATAAAATTAAACCCTCAAAAGGAGTCTATTGGTCACAGGAGCAGAGTGGTTTATCTTACATAATATTATCAGCTCAACATGTAAGGCATTCTTCACTTTTTCCAGTCAATTTTTTGTCATTATGAAAAAGTTTATTCTAAAATTAAAAAAAAAAGAATATTCTAGTGCCGTTATATCAGGACAGAGGCTAAGTCTGACACAGTGAGCTTCTGACAGTTTGATAGTCCTGTTTTTTTTGGCATGCTGCTCGAGTGGATGTTTGTGCTTGATAGGGCTAATTCTAGGTAAGGGTTCAGGAAAGTACATATGACCGTATTACTTGCAGTTCCTCAGAAAATTAAACGACCACCCTTCCCCAATTGTAATTTCCCTCTTATTCATATCACATTAACTCCCTCTCTAAGACAATTGGGATGTAGTTGTGACAAAGCTGTATGTGTGTTTGGGGGTAGGGCTAGGGGCAGTGGAAGAGCCCCTGTGAGTGCAAACTGTGATCAGATGATTAGTCCCTGTGGTACTGCCGGGGGACGTCTGGATACTGTGGCAGGTGATTAGTCCCTGTGGTACTGCCGGGGGACGTCTGGATACTGTGGCAGGTGATAAGCTGACAGCAACTGACTAATATGTGGCTTTTCAAAGAGGGAGGTCCATTGTATTAAGTGAGACAGGCATATGCACAATATAGTGTGTGAGGTTACCAGGGCACC
The DNA here is from genome assembly GCF_013347855.1 of Anguilla anguilla. NCBI lineage: Eukaryota > Metazoa > Chordata > Actinopteri > Anguilliformes > Anguillidae > Anguilla > Anguilla anguilla. The sequence continues at coordinate 13,296,447 of NC_049217.1, forward strand.
AAAGCCTGCATTTGAAGGACTTGTTCCACTGACAACTGACCACGATATTTGTGTGAGCACAGGTCGGAAATGTGCATATTGAAATTAAGCTGTATTCTGCTTCATCAATCTGCATAGCCCTTATTGTGGAAATGATTTACAATGCAAATGCCTAAAACACAAATGGCCTTATAATTACGCTGAAAATATATATTTGGAGGATTTGAAAAATCTTAGTTGTAACAAATCATGCTCACTGCTTTTAAAGCTCTAAAGTTACTGTGGGATTTTCTTTCAATGGTTTTTGTTGGCAGGATTGAGATACAACGGTTAATTTGTCTCATGAAGAAAAAATAATGATGAGTTGCAAAAACAAAAACAAAAAAAGACATGGTAAACTCAACAGATCCAGCACATTCAAAGAGCTTTTCTGCTGCAGCCAGAGCCACCTTGAAGGGATAGTTCACTTTCTGGGGTTTTTCAATATGTCAGTTTTAGTGTACATTTTCATTGTGCCCAGCCAGTTTGTTGATGATGAAACATATTTTTGATATTTACAAAGTTTCTGATGGCCTGCCAGCTTCACGGTCCTGCAACAGCATTTGGAGGTTTGCAGTATAAAGAAAATACACTTTTCAATTAATACCAAAACAACATTGAGATACTCCAGATTGTACAGTGACATCACACCTCCAGAAGGTGTATGTGTGTGTGTGTGTGTGTATTACTGGATTATTCTTCAAAAAATGATGTTTCTTATTTTGAGTTGAAACCACACATGCAACCTGAGTTCGATTGTGCTGAAGGGAAAAAGTACTGGAGCAGTATTAAAACTGGTACACGTTTAAAATTGTAAATAACCACTATGAACATGAATGTGTTATGTATAGCCTCAGGAAACTTAACTTCTCTGTCACAAACTGCTTTGGAGTCACTTGAAGTATACAGATAACTGCAAAAATAAACTAAACGCCAGCCATAGTGTCCCTGTCTAAAGTTCTTGATGGAATATTTGTTGATGAAACTGATTGCACCCTAGATTGACATTTGTAGTCCACGGATTCAGAGTTGCTTGTATGTTTTGCCTTGCATCTCAAACTAATCCATGGACACGACAGTCGATGAGTATGCACAGGCCACAGTCGCCTCTAGTTGATGAAGTCTTTCCCTCGGACTACCATGCCAACATCACCTTAGCCGCTCCTGATGTTAATCACTGAAATTTTTGCCAAAAATGCTCAACCAACCACCCTTCTTTCAAAATCTAAGTTCTCACCATGGTAGCCAAAAGAAAGGGCAACAGGGCGTGCCCAGCATTTTTATACACAACTGTGCGCATGCTGGTTTGTTAACTGCTTACCTCAGGAATCACCTGTGTGGAGGCACATGCTTTCAACATACTTTTAGGTGGTACTCGAGTGTTTCCTTTATTTTGGCAGTTAACTGTAATTTCTTGCTTTAGACCACAAACACCCAAATGCTCCTGTCCAGCAGGTCATCAGAAACGTTTTCAAGTGCACAAAATATCCTTCGTTACACATAAAAATGACTGGTCCAATTTGAAAAACATGCACAAAAAGAGAGTAAAAACCAAAAACAAACCAGATGCCCAGTGGTTATAGAACAGAGGTCTAGTAGGTGTAAAGGGTCTGATGATCTTTTGAAGATCTTTTGTCCCTCTAGAGACATGCTCGATAGGCTAGCACCAAGGTTTTTAATTACTTCAAAAGTTTTAGCTAAGTTGAGCTTCAGTTGATGACTTGTCATTCAGCTTGACATATCTTGTAGACAAACTGAGGTGCGTACTAAACCAATGTGTCAGAGGGGAGAAAGAGTAAAATAAAAAAAAAGTAGTTGTGATGCCTGGAAGCATAGACAGAAAATGTCCACTGATCACTGTCAGAATTGTTCTATTGATTATATGATAGTAACCAATGTACCTGATGATAGGTGGATCTCCTCCGTTTTCTATGTGTACTATCCCTGTCAAGAAAATGGGGTGAGTTCTTGTCACCAAGGATTATACTGGGCAATGAGGTGTACAAATAGTGAGTTGAAGCATTTACTTTTAATTGACTTCCATACATGATATTTATGTTGCCTACTTAATGAACAAACTGTGTGCAATTTTAGTAAGAGATTTGGTAAAATACCACAAAGTGTGTCTGCAGATCTGAGCATTGCTCTGAGCCTTTGTGTGCTAGCTAATTTCCAGCTGAAAGACATTTTATTGTTCATTGTTTCCTGTGTAGAGCTCTTCCTAAACTGTGTTGTTTCATTATTGTTCGTATGTTTAAATATTGTTAATATGATGTAATTATAACATCTACAGTGTAGGCTAACACAACAGCAGTGACAATTCACACGCACTACCAGTTTTGTTCACTTGGTTAAACTTTTCCTTCTGCATGAATTTCCTTGGTTTTTATTAGCATGTTTAAATAACACACAGATGGCTAACGCTGCACTTAGACACCTGGACTGTCTTTTTCTGTATCTATTTTTACCCCTGTGAAAATCATTTTAATATCAAATGTGACTGTTTTTGAGGCACCATAGTTTTGGATGGACTTTTTGAAATAGCATAGCCTACATACTAGATTGACCATATTCCCTAATAGCCTAGATTAAAATGTAGAATCTTTATTAACAAATATTTACACCATTATTATCTGTATTGAAGGTTTCATTGGAAAGATTTGGACAGTTCAGCTTTTCTTGTCACAAGAATCACAAGTAGAAGTTCCTACAGTGCAGCATGTAAATATTTGGACAGTGACAGTTTTTGTTGTTTTGGCTCAGGATTTTAAATAAAACCGTTAACATCCATGTTGGGTGATTCATATTGGAATCACAGCCGTTTTTATATAGTCCCCCACATTTTACAGGAGCAAAAGCAAGTCGACAGTTGGCTGCTCAGCTATTTCTTGGCCAGCTGTGTGGGTCTTTGCATCCTTAATTCATGCACCAGAAAAATAACAAAAGGTCTAGAGTTGAGTCTGGGTGTGGAATTTGTATTTGGCGCCTTGCTGTTGTCTCTCAACATGAGGACCAAACCACTGCCAATGCAAGTAAGGCAGGCTACCATAAGCTTTCATTTCAGCTGTCAGACAGATCAAGAACACTCTCTAGGATGCATGTTCCAGCAGGGCAATGACCCCAAAGATGCTGTTGAAGCAAACAAGAAGTTTCTCAGGGCCAAAAGTGGAAAAGTAGAATGTTCTTGACTGTCTAATTCAATCACCTGTCTTGAATCCAATTGAATGTGCATTTCAGTTGCTGACGACAAGACTGAAGACAAAAAGCCCCATAATTATGGCACTTGATTGGATTCATCATTCATTTGGCTGCCATAAATTCAACATGAAATGGCTGAGATTGAAATGATTCAGTATTAGAAACGACGGGCAACAGCTTACAAAACTGGATTTTGTGCCAGACCCAATCATTCGATCCCTTTATGTAAGCCAGGATTTGTGTAAAGAGATGTCCAGATTTTCTGATGATTAAAAGTATGTCATAGGACAAATAGGAATGCTTCCGCTTTTATCAGAATATGAGAAAATCCCCAAGCCTTCTGTTGGCATGGCTACGGCAACATCATTGCTCAAGCACCAGTACATCGGCATGATATGAAAGACCTTTCATTTCCATGCTGGATTAGGTCATGGTACCCAGCTGTTTCCAAGAGCCATAAAACACAGCAAAATGCAGCAATGTGATATGGATTAGAATTGAGATTTAGTGGAGTAACCATATACAAGGGCTTTCAGAAGCTCATCGTAAATACATAAAATGCTTTTAAATACTTAAAGAAAGATCCTTTGTTTATAGCAAACATCTTATGGCAAAAATGTTAAATGTAATTCTACATGCCTCATGCTCTGAACCTCAGCTTAAAACAAGAATTCCATATGAAATCTCGAAAGGTTTTAAATATGGTTCTAAGCTATTATCCTTTCAATCCCTGGCTAAAAAGAACCCTAACAATGAGCTCCCTGTAATTACATATTGGATAATTGTATTATCCAATCTGTTGCATTGCATAGTTTAGCTTGCTCACAGACTTTTGTCAGTTTTTGTTGAGAAATGGCCAATTTTGCACACAGATGGGACTCAAGTGTTTCTGGCAATAAGATTTTTTTTGGTTCACGGCTAGTGTCGGTAGTTTTTCAGGGATTTGAGCACCAATTCCAACCACGTAAAATAAGGAAAGTTTTTCGCTTTTTTGTATTCACAAACAAATGCCACTTCAGTATATATTAATGAACAAATGCCTCTTATGTTCAGAAAGATATTAAAATGTTTCTTCATAGTTTATCCCTTTCCCTTTATGACTTAGAATTTATTCTCTATTCACCAGAAAAATGACAAAAGTAATTTATAAAAAAGACAGGAGAATTTTGGAGTTGAACCCATAAAATAAAGGCTGCAGGGCTAGGTAGTCATTTAGGCAAGCCTTATAGACTTGCACTGGATACCCATGGCTAGCTCTGCAAACCACCCTAGTACAGATGACTCAGCAGGGGTGCATTAAAAACAGCACCCAGAAAGTAGCTTGGCTTTCCTGTACTCAAACTACTGCTCATCCTGCTCCGTTGGTCTGACAACCAAAGGAAATCGCAGATGAATTCCAAAAAGAAAAGTTTCTAGCTGCCGCTAAGAAGAGTGTAACAAAAGCAGGTAGGATTGTAACTGCCATTTCCTGCCTCTTTTAAATCCAACAGCAAGGGTTTTTCACACCTTGATTGGACAAGAGACAGCTGCTCTCAATGACTAATTAACAGCCAGTTTCCAAGACACTGATCAGCAGCTGATCCACATCAACTACTGAGTTAAAGGAATCTCGAACTGAGTGAATACGAAATCGAGAATAAAGATTGGACTAAGTGAAAATGAAATAACACACACAAGTTTTGATAATGAAGGATTATATTTTGATATTTTGGTATGAAGACAAGAGGCAAAACTGCCATGGTGTTTCCCGGGTGCAATTTTCCCTGCGTTAATAAACTCTGAATGTTTTTCACATGCTCAAGAAGTCACAGAAATGTGGAGTGAACCAATCCAAACTCCCTGGTTATCACAGTATTTTAGCCCACATCACAGGTTATTGTATAATCATCTGTAATGATATGCTTGTTCTCCCTATGTAATTCAAGTAACATTGATCACCCTGGTAACACTGAATGCCTTGCTGTAAATACTAACAGGCTATATTGCTCGTGGTTGCAACAGCCAATTATGAACAACCTTGAAAAACACAATGGAATAACAATCTAAACACAGTAGGAATACTGTGTTTCAATTATGTGTTATGGAATTAAATAAAGGATTGTAAAGTGTTATCCCAGTGAACGATTATTGAAATGTGCTATTACTCAGTTCTCTGGGGATATAAAAGTTGAATATTTCTTTAGATCTTGTTCACAACTGTAAAAATATCACTAGCGAAGATGGTATTTTTTTCCCCTCTAGATTCATGAACAGCAGAGTTCCGTCAGACAAGCGATACCAGCCCACGGAGTATGAGCACGCGGCTAACTGCGCGACGCACGCGGTGAGTGGCGGGCCTTGTTTTGTCGCTTCGCTTCACATCCACAAGCCCTCCAGCTCCCAATCTGCTGAACCACATAGGGCTGGGAACAAATTGTGCTCCGACACCAAATCACAACAGAAACATGCTGAGGGAGAAAAAAAGGGGTTTCTAGTATGTCGTCCATTTTACAGGCTTCAAATGGGCGACATAATACAGTCACTGCATCACCCCCAAAATATTAACAGGTTTCAGGCATTTTAGGCTTTAGGCTGAGATGAACAGGCTGACTTTCCAAGAATTATAATCTTCAAATGGCTATATGATTACTTTTCTTGACGGCAGCACAAGTACTACTGACCAAAAGATTTGGTAGCACAGTGATGCTATTTGATATAGTACATGCACATTTATTTTAGCACAATATCATTTTTGTAGCAAATTCTACCAAAACAGTCTCACTGTGCAGCCCTGCTTCATGCTTACTGTTATCCAAAACTAGGTTAGGTTGCCTAAGGAAGGAGGGGCACTAACCCACAGTTTTTTTTACATATATTGTATCATAAAATGGTGGTTCACTTTTTGATATTATTTTGGTTTTTGTGTGTGTGACCGAGACAGTTTTGTGTGCTGTGAAGGATATTTTAGATATTTACAGAAGTTTCTTGTGACGAGCTGGCTTTACAATGACTGGTTATGGAGGCATTTGTTATGTCAGTGTGTTTCTGAAAGTTAACAGCTGTTATCTTTCCTTTCCAGCCATTTTATTGCTGTGCTTGTGTGTGGCAGGTCGTCATGTTGGCTCTGATAACACCCAGCCCAGCCTAATCTGCCCAGTTACTGGAGCACATCTGGCGTGCCCAGCTTAACAGCAGGGTGGAGGTGGTGTTAAACACCCCCAGGCGTTGTGTTAATGATGTAAACACAGGAGCATCACAGGGATCCGTCATGAGAATGCAAGGAGAGCACAGTTCAAAAAGCTTTTGAGACAAAATGTCACAGGACGCTCTTAGCTGTAGGAGTAAGGATGTCCACAAGCTGCCCATCAGAAATAGACCCAAGTGTGTTGTCGATCCCAGTACTTATAGCTTCGGTTAAATGAGCATCACTACGTGATGGCGTAGCTACGCGCAGGACATGCGGTACATGTGCGTTTGGTGTTCGTACAGTGCTTAGTAACTATAGTTATCTGATATTGGCAGCTGGAGAGGGAGAGATCAGCGATGGTCTGAGTACTATGACTGTGTGACCCGTAGCGTTTGATCAGAGAGAAAGTGTGACAGATGGAGGAGGGAATCTGACACACAGCTTTGGCTTTAATCTGGCCCACAGGCTGCTGCTACGCCCATCGCTCTCTCTTTCTGTCCCTGTACGAATGCTGTGTGATCCTCCCAGTCCCCAGCCCACTCCCCCCCCCCCCCCCCCCAGACTATTGATTCCTCTTGGTTGGAGGCAATGATCAGAGAGAGCCCATCTCATTAATTTCGTCTCTCAGATCGATATTTAGCTCAAACAAACACAAACATGGCCCCTAGGGTAAAGAGTGCAACATTTTTCTGCATCTTTCAAAGCACCAAAAACTAGAGCAGCAAGCTACATTGGTTAAATCAAGAAAATTGTTCAATTAGGGTGGTTCAGGGCTTTGTTGTGACTCATGACATCGAACTGCACCAGGATCAGGTCTGAATAGCTCTTTATAAGTAGTCTTTCTTATCTGAACAACACAAAGTCTTCCCACAATAAATTTCACTCTGATCATAGCCTCCAACCAAGCCCAGTTTATGGGTAGGCCAGGGACTTGTTTAATCTCTTTGCTGTGTTTCTGGCCAGCTGTGGATAATTCCCAGCATTCTTGGCAGTTCCATCTTATACTTCCTGTCTGATGACCAATGGGAGACCATCACGGCATGGATCTACGGCTTTGGGCTGTCTGGACTTTTCACCATGTCCACGGTATTCCATACTGTCTCATGGAAAAAGAGCCACCTCAGGTATGTATTCTAAAAATGGTTGGGAATTTAACACAGAAAAATAGTAAGAAATTTTCTTGGCTAGAGAAACAAAAAAAGACTTGGGGTGCTGAATTCCACAAAATGCTCTCAAACAGGCCAACTGGGCAACACGCTCAAAAATATTTCACAGTAGTTTATTACTTCATGAGCACGGTTTGTACACGTTCAAGCACTTGCCTTTATAGTGCAGCACAGAGTCCGAAATTTTTTAATTTATTTTTTGTTTAAAAAAAAAAAAAAGTCTGACAGAGTCCCACACAGTCCATCTGGATAGCTTCACCAGAGGTCTGAATTCAGTCGCAAAGTAGTTTTACAAAGTGTTATAATTATACATTGACACCATTACATCAAAGGGCAGTACACTGATTATCTTCAAATTTCCCACAGATGCTGTTTAACTTGTACATCAAAACCTGCCTTGTAGTTTAGTATTTATTTGGATTTGCTAAGCACACGGCAGTTGTGTACTCTCACTGGGCTGATGGACTATCACTTCTGGTTTACCCAATCAAGCACTTTCCCAGAGCTGTGGTTCTCTGCAAAACAACCCCAAATGTCCTTTGAAACTAATTTCATTATGGCTGCGTGATAACGTGTAACTGAACCAGGCACTTGTTCGGGCTGGGGCCAGACATTTTTTTTTACTTATGAAGACTCTCAGAAATGAGAGCCCCAGCAGACACAAAAGCCCCCTCCCCCTCATTTATAGGCAAACACAGTCAGTTGGAATGAATCACCCTGGCACCAGGCCACTGATGGAATGCCTGGTTAGTGGGAACATCTATGAGCCAACCCCACTCACCTCCCTTAGGCTCAGTTAGAGTACACATTTCACATAGGCTAAAGCTGCTCCTTATCAGATGGGACACCTGTGTGGGTGGCATGTAAATGCCTGCCAGTAAGCACTGAGGAAGCACACCGTTTGGGAAGTCTGAAATTAGGATGGAATGGTTTTCCTAACATTTACAGAAACAGGCTGTGTGATGTCACTCTCAGGAACTCGGATATTCAGAGCCCTGTTTAAGAAGGCGTTACTCTGTGAAAGGGCACTTGTGAAAGCACGTTGATACATGTTAATGTGGCATTGTTTCATACATTGACTCAGTGTTAGAAATGATGTCTATGCCTGTTCTGCGCTTCACCAATCCTTTAGAATACACCATGCAGTTATGCATCTGCCAAATTAATAAATATAAGCCCATATGTCAAAGCGACACTGTTTTCCTCTGTTAATTTGCCATATGCCATTGGGTACTGTATGGAGCTGTATACTGAATTGTGTATTTTTCAGGGGAGAAAAATAAAGGAGAAGTCTATTGGGAATTGGGAACTAAATTCTCATGGAACTTTTCCCTCTTCAGATGTGATTTCTGGACTGTAACAAACTCGATTCCATAAAAATCTAAAAGAGATAAATGGGAAACGATTCATAATTTCCTGTTTATTCAGCTTCAGTCTAAATAGAACTTGACCCTTTGTGCAGATGTGCAGGTCTGCAGCTCTTTCTCCAGATAGATGAGTAGAATTGTTGGGTCCTAGAGAGGATCTGATTCTGGGAGGTTTAAACTCACATTACACAGTATGTACTGATCAGAGAATGTTGGTACTGGTCCTAAAATGGCCATTTTTATGGAAAATTGGTGACATTACACTAGCAAACATTTACCAGTTGGCTATATTTACAGCCCTTTTTCACTCCAAACCATATTGTTTGCAACCTTAAATAATGTAATGAAGCTATTTTTAAATCCATCAAACACATGCTGTCATGTAAGAGGAAAAAATGTAGCTTGTTTAAATTCATTGAACTTACGGACAAAATGCATTACCGTTAAATTGCACTGTTCAATCTCGCCACAATGTGCTCTAACCTTAATTAAAAATGGGTATTATGATTTCAGAAGCCTTGCAAACCTTTCTGAGTGTATTGTCGCTGAAATTAAAATTAAAAATGTTGAGGAAGAAAAAAATAGGTAAGACCCACTTAAATACCCACCTCAGAATTTAGGACAAAGTGCTTTGATGTTCCACTAAGCAGACACCAGAAACCTGTGCCTGTCATTATGTAGATGAGTTGCAGGGGTTCGGGAGCTGCCTGTCATAGTTGAGTATACTCACATTCATTTTATTTTATATTGTGCATGGTGTTAAATATATTTATAGCAAACTGTACTGTACTTAACACCATTCTCTTTAGACGGTCAAAAATCTAATAACATACTCAGGGGGGATGAAAGAGGTTTCTGTTTGGAAGGTGGGCTTGAACCGTGTTAGGTTTTTGGTAACTGAGTAAACTTCCCTGCCTTTGCTATTGGGGAGGTAACGTCTGTTTCCTGCTTCATCAGCAGGTTTCTGGTATAATACGTAGTTAACAGTGAACTGACCCTTACAGAGTTGAAGCTTCCAGTTAGGATGCTCACAGTATGAACAAACACAGGCATCTTCTCAATAGTCAGACTCTTTATTTAAAAGAGATCTTAGAAATTTTCTCTTAAATTGGTCTTAGAATTGTAATGGAGCTTGTAGAATTGTAATTGTAAAAATCTCTTATTGGAGCCTGAAATTAATTACAGTAAAAAAAAAACAAAAAGTGATGAATTGGATATTTTAAAAAGACCTGCTAGGGAATATTGTCACCCAGGTCAATGACCTTTAAACAGCTGCTCCATAAATTCTTGTGCAACCCAAACCTTTTTCCGGGCATTTATTTGGATATAGACCTGCCACAGGAACGCAAAACAAGTCACTCATTCTGCCCCAGCAAGTCCCTTTATGTGATGGTATCTTTAGCTTATCTGGGCTTGTTATTACATGTTCCATCCCTGCTGCTGGTTTTGACTGCGCATCGAAGATCGTTGTTGAGACATGTTTGTTTCATAGCTCCATGTGCCGTGTTAGCAAATAAAGTTTTCCACACAGAATTAACATGAATACCGAAGCACCGAGCTGATCTTTAAAACATCCAAACGGTGGCAGCAAGTAATCGGAAAAATCTATCAAACCCGTTAGCAAGAACCTGTTAAAAGATAAACAGCCTAAACAAACCCGAGGGCTTTTGCTTGACAGATATTTTGCATTGAAATGGTTGTGCATAGATATTGCACCAATAAACAACATATTGTGTTGTTTGTTGGTGGTAGTATTTGTACAGCTGTTGGTAGCGTTACGAGATTCAAAGAAAAAGCGCTTAATTTGAATGAAAGGTCGAAAACGAGATGCCACACAGGTGAGTGTTACAAGTGTCATAAAATTTTGAACGACATGCATTTATTATATTATTAATGGGAGTTAGCATATTATGGGAAAATGTGTTATTTTTATCAGAATGCAAGTGAATTAGTGTAAAACACAGATTTTTAAATGTCCTGCTTTCCAAAGGCGCAACATTCCACTGGCTGCGCAGGAGCTCTATTTACTAGAGAAATTTAAATATAGATTCTCCCATAGCAGCTCCTGGCTTGGGAAATGGACATGGGGCACGAAACTTCCTTCCTACAATAATGTTTATCTTGAGTGTCTGGTCAATGTTTTCTGTCAGCTGTTTTATGAAAGGAATGAAAGTACGTAAACTGCGCTGTGTCAGTGACTGGTTCAGGGGGTTTCTATGGTTTCAAACGGCCGGTAAACAGGACAGCGGGACGCTGGAGAAGCCGGCATGTGAAGCTTGAGTCTTGAAGCCACATATTTTACTTCTTGTCCTGACAGGACCGTAGAGCAACGCGTCCACATGTGCGACAGGATAGCCATCTACTTCTTTATCGCGGCCTCCTATGCCCCCTGGTGAGTGCAGGCTGCATGTGCACCCTTATTCTCCAGACGATTGGAAATTGCATTCTTCAAAGCTTATAGGGTTAAAAACCCTATAAAGTTAAAGCTAAGATTGGGTATACTGCCCTCCTAAGCCAAGTGTTGTAACCTTTATAGACCCCACCCTAAAATGCAATTGTGATGACATCTAAATACGAGCCTCACGTTTTTATATAAAAAATGTTATTTATGAACGTACCACTGAGAATTCCCGTCTAGCTCTCCCCAAGATGGCGCCGAACTGGACTGAATAGATTAGGTTCCCTCTCAGCCCAGCTCAGCTCATGTTCAATTTTAAAATGTGGCCGGATATTTAGAACACCCCAGCAACTGGGCACGCTGTTCTCCTCTCGCAGTGCATTGTGTCTAGCTGTGGCGTTTCTGCCCCTGCATGGCGGCCTCTCTCTGTTTCCCCAGGCTCAACCTGAGAGAGCTGGGCCCGTGGGCCTGGCACATGCGCTGGATGGTGTGGATCATGGCGTGCGTGGGCACCGTGTACGTGTTCCTCTTTCACGAGAGGTAAGCACCAACCTGTCACGGAGCGCTGCGGTTAGATGTCCATCCATGTTTTGGGCTGGGCAGACAGCACCGGCCGGGACTCCTATGTCTCTCTTCCCCTCCAGGGCATCTTCTGCAGAGCTCTCACTAATGGGTTTCCGCTCTGAGGACTTTTTATTGTACACCTGTAATGACAGGAAGAGAGTTAAGCATTTATCAAGATGCTTGGAGGTCTCGTCCACCTTCATCTTGATCGGTGGTAGTCTCAGGAATAAAACAGTGTGACATCACAATAAAGCACAGAAGGCTCATTTGTAATCACTAACAAAATGTTAACCTAACAAACAACACTTTGTATTGTAACAAAAATACCACTATACAGATACAGTAGCTTACTTTTACACAACTATAGCTTTAGCATTATCCCAAAATGAAATCCAGTTCCTATTAACAAACATTTCTTTCAAATTCACTTGAAAAAAGGATCAGGATTACTGTAGTGCTTTTCTGAATACATAAGTAGTGTATAATTCCAGTGATGTATTTGTTTTGAAGTGGCCTTGTTTTGCAGGGTAGTTGTGTTGATTTTGCTTTAATGACTTCTGAGCGCAGTGAAAGTGAAGCCGCCAGACCGTAGTTAATAATACATACAGATGACTGGACCCAAAGCAAAGCACTGTCTGAGAATGTGTGAAATGCTAGCCTGGGTTTCTAATAAACAGGATTTCTTTGTTGACCCTCAGGTATAAGATCATAGAGCTTATATTCTACACAGCTATGGCAGCCGTTCCTGCATTTGTAATTCTATCAATGGTAAGATATTTGCTTTTTTCCCCCCCGGTATCAAAAGGATACTTCAGGATTCCAGTATTTTTGGCAGATGCAGTTGTTTGTCTGAGAGATGACTCCAGCTGCTGAATGACTTAAGACCTGGAGCTTTAGTTAGTCTGACAGAGGAATCTAGTTGTTTAACTACTATAAATGAGGAGCTATAGTTATTAGTCTAGGAGATGAGTCAAGCTCTTGGGTACTATAGATCACGAATGGGTAACTCAATTTCTGAGAATGACCAGCATGTGTTGTTTTTAACTGTGCATCTGCTGATAAAATGTTTAAATGGCTAATTTCTTCACTTAGATTGGCTTCTCCTGGAAATAAACCAGGCTCCATGGTAACAGTGTAAGGATGCTACAAATGGAAATGTGTGACTGTTAAAGTTCCTAAACGCAAGTGTTACTCCTGCATTCCAGCACGACAGAGATGGCCTGTTTGAGCTGGCGGTGGGCGGAGCGTTTTACAGCCTTGGCACGGTTTTCTTTAAAAGCGACGGTCTCATCCCGTTCGCTCACGCCATCTGGCACCTCTTCGTTGCCATGGGAGCTGGCACCCACTACTACGCCATCTGGAGGTACCTGTACACGCCGGGGCCCGGCCAGGTGAAGACCTTCAGGTGACAAGCCAGGCCATCGCCCTTCCCCAGGAGAGTTTGGTTCCATTTCAGATTTCTTCACAAGAAACCTTTGCAAATGCTTCAGAATCAATAGAGCATGGATATTTGTGAAGAAACACTGTTCTTATTTTTCAGTATGGAAAAGGTCAATTTCATAACTTTTATAAGTAAGTTTCAGCAGTGTTTAAAAGTAAGATTTGGTCAAAACACTAACTTGTTCATCACTTTGTTGCCAAATACTGGGAACTGTATGAAAACAAATCTTCAAAGTAATACGTTCCCTAGAAATCCCTACGCAATATTCTCCCAAATTCATAATATTCGGTGTGAGAAAGTGTTAGCAGTGCCTGGATGGCCGAAAATGGGACTGATTAATTTTGGATGCCTGTGGCTTTCACAAATGAGTTTCATTAGCCAAGCAGCACTGTTAATAGTGTAAATGTAGCCATATTTCAAACAGTAGGTTTATAAGTTTGAACCCACTCACAGAAGTACAATTTCCTGGTGAACATTCCAATAACCCATTCTGTTCACTATTTAAAATATTTGAATTATACCGTTTAAATAGGAGAGGGTCATTTAGATCTTTAAGAGGGTTCATTTTATTTGTTTTTATTTTCTTATGCCTTAAACCACAACTGTCACTGCCCTGAAGTGCGGTTGTGTTTCCTGTGTACAGAAACAAATAGGAAACCAAATTTCACCAAAACTTGAGCATTACTCATATTATTTGAACAGTGTGTTCCCCAACTTTCATGTGGAAACAAAAAATCAAACGTTTGTATCCGTTGCTGCTTATCTTACCAGAGTAAGGTCTATTTCACAGGAACAGTTTCCATTCAAGGAAATATGAGTATGCAAACAAAGAGGAACAACAGACATGCTGTTAAGTGCAAACAGACATTAAAATTAACGAGTTATGTCTCATTAATGAGTTATGTCTGTATATTAAGTTACACAGGAGTCTTGAGCACTGAGAGATGTTACATTCAGCAAAATTAGTGCATAACCATGTGTTGTGTTTTATTCCACATGTGTCTCAATATTTATGATTGAAAGTTCAAACTCTCTGGGCGATGTTTTATTCGTGTCACAGAAATGACTGCTGTCAGGCAGGAATAATCGGCTCCTGCACTCGAGGCAAATAGCACTGCTGGCTTTCATTCTTCCCCTCCAATCAGACCAATTTAGACCTGGGACACTGAATGACTCATGAATTACTCATTACAGCAGCAATACTGGCCTCGAGAGGCTGATTTGAGTTTCCCTTGTTTAGGATTTCAGGGCAGATTACAATAATGTATTTTTAACTGGCCAAGACAGCAGCAACAAAATACAATAAATGTTCACAATACAGTATTAGGAACAAGGGATTTAAAGTTACCCAGTGATACTACTGCATCCAATTTAAGTGTTTTCTCATCTCCACATCATTCGATTCCCAATACGTACAATGTGATAATGTCATTTCTCAAAAATGTGTGGATGCCATAACTAGTGGAGTAGTTCTAGAACTCAAGGACATTCCAAAGCTATGCAATTCTCAGGTACTCAATGTCTTGGCACTGTTTACATTCCTGTGGGCCAAAAGGACTGATTTTACTCAGGACAAACCTCCCCTGTGCCACTGCAATACAAAAAGCATCTCATGATGTTGTGTTGACTGCATTTTCAATCAGGGTTTTTTCTGCTATAAAATATTTAATTGCTGCACTACCATCATGTAGAATTGGGGTTATTTTGCAATTAAGTTCTGAGTAACAACAAACACCAGCAGACCCTACAGCCCTCAGGAAAATAACTGAGAACCCCAGCACTGGAAGCTTAGCAAACATTTTATTTTAGCCTCTCAGAATAAGTTGCAATATTGCGCACATAGTTAAATTATATGGTCAACATACCACTAACAGGAGTTTTATTCTGAAAGCACACCCCTTAATTCCTAAATTAGAAGGAAACCACTCATGTATGGGTTAGACCACTTGTGTTGCTCTTTCTGTAAGGTTGTTCAGTAGCAGTAATTTCTGTTGTAGGATGTGCTCTCACTTTAAAAATACCGGTTTCAAATTATATGCGTATTGCCTAGTGGAACACTAACTTTTTTTTTTTAACCATGGAAAACTTGATCTACATATGGACCGCAGTCTAGCAGGAAGCCTTGTACTTTACAGAAAACCTAACCCCCACGTTGGCTGAATTCTCACCTGTGACTAATCAAAGATAGTTCACTGATTACATCATGTGAGAATTGTTCCAATCGCAGGTTATTTTCTGTTATGTGCCCACGGGTTATGTGCATTTGCTTTGATGTACTAGTGGAACGCAACTACTGTTGGTTCAGGTGTGGAAGAAAATTAAGTGCTCATTAGCTTCTATTGAAAATAACCTCAGCTGTGAATACTCAGTCATCTCTCTGGACAGGGATACTCACATCTGGCTGACGACCCCATTAGCACTGCTGGTTTTCATTCTGCCCCTCTAACCAGGTCTGATTTAAAGCTGGAACACCAGGTGAGAGAAATCTCTGGCCAAGCAGTGGCATTCATCAATCTGTTAACTTCCAGGCGGAAAAGAAAACCAGCAGTACGACGCCTTGGGGGCCAGATTTGAGTATACCGGCCAATGGAGGTTTCTTTAAGTTGGTGACTTTTGTCCTGTGGCGATTTGAGAGAATAATGCATTTGATGCATAGCTGCTGTCATCTACTGTGTGTGTGAGAATTTCAAATTCTAACCAATTTTACAGTGATGGCTATATTTTATAGGCACTGTTTGCAATCTTAATCTTTTGAATCAGTGGTGTGCTCTAAGATCCTCCTTTCATGTCAAATTTGCTATATTCTTTTTGTCATTTCAAAGTAATACTGACACCCATTAATTTCTACATACTTAAATTGCCAGAATTATTGTAATTGTCCTCAAAATAAAAAATGACTTTTTTCAAATTCATGTTTGAGAATTTATTCTTGTTAGTACTGTACATAGAAAAGATCTTTAATTACACCAAGATGAACACATATATTATGACTCCGCAGGTGGAGACAAATGACTGAAACTGAACAGACCTACAAATATTCCACTGGTCACAGTTTGAAAACCTTACAAAATTTTACTCTGTGATCAGAAAACCTGACATGTGGCCATAATGCTACATCAGGAATGTTTTGATACATCCACAATTCGATTGCCACTAATGACTTCTGTCCAACCACTGAAATAATGCACCTTTTTATTGCTTTCTATTTCTTAACTTTCGAGAAATGACAGATCAGTACAAGAATGTAAAAAAAAAGGACCTGAACGTGTGATAAGGCATCTTATTACATTTTCCATTCAACTGAATCCAGTGATTTTCTTCAAAATGTGTCTTGACTCGTAAACCCCACCGTGGCTGAAACTGTCAATATTTCTCCCCACACAAGAAAACAAATGATCAAATATAGGAAATCTCATTCGACAACCTTAAATATTGATTTATCCCAAAATCTTGATGATTCAGGTCTTGAATCATAAATCACAAAGCATTTATCCTGCATAAGCTATCAGCCTCCAGCAGTAAATGCACCCAAATGTAGTCATGGATAAATGCTTCGCTACAGCATTGTGCAATTTCCCACAATCTGTCCTCCCTATAGCAATCTGGTTTGACCAGAACAAAGTGAGGTTGTACATTAGCGCGCTACGCTCAGCAGTGCTGGGTGAGGTTGTACATTAGCGCGCTACGCTCAGCAGTGCTGGGAGAGGTTGTACATTAGCGCGCTACGCTCAGCAGTGCTGGATGAGGTTGTACATTAGCATGCTACGCTCAGCAGTGCTGGATGAGGTTGTACATTAGTGCGCTACGCTCAGCAGTGCTGGGTGAGGTTGTACATTAGCGCGCTACATTCAGCAGTGCTGGGTGAGGTTGTACGTTAGCGCGCTACGCTCAGCAGTGCTGGGTGAGGTTGTACATTAGCGCGCTACACTCAGCAGTGCTGGATGAGGTTGTACATTAGCGTGCTACACTCAGCAGTGCTGGATGAGATTTTACGTTAGCGCGCTACACTCAGCAGTGTTGGGTGAGGTTGTACATTAGCGCGCTACGCTCAGCAGTGCTGGAAGCTGCTGTGTTTGTGCAGCAGACTGCTGATGGTCCTCATGGAGAGCGGCAGGGAGGCGTTGGTGTCGCGGTGCCAGCGGGGGCTGTCCCCTCGGGCAGAGGGCGCCAGGACAAACTGGGCCACGCTGGGCAGCTTGAGCAGGTTGATGAGCTCGTGGGCACGGGTGAGGATCTCCTCCAGGTCCTCCTCGCTGTAGTAGGAGACAACCGTGGGGCTACGTGCAAACGAGCGCATCTTGGACAGGAACAGGGACACCCTGAGGAGACACACACACACACGCACACACACACACACACACACACACACACGCACAGGATGAACTCAGAGCAAGGTCAGCACCTCATTTACAAATGAGCGCATCTTGGGCGGGAACTGGGACACCCACGGTGCAGTCTCCCCGCAGTCTGTCCCTTTAGCGACCTGCTTTGACCACGTTGTGGTTGTACATTAGCACGCTACGCCCTGTGAGCGAGGTCAGCGCCTCGTATATGGAAAACCATGTTTCTCACGCAAGCACACACACACTGACACGTGCGTCCATGATAGGTACTGAAAAGCACACGCAAGTTTCACACATAGTTTCTGCCCTGAATAGCCCTGTTCCACACCTCCTGCTGTGCAAGCTTTACCTGACGTACCACTCTACGTTTTTTGAGACGGTTACGAAAACCATAAAAACACGAGAGAACACCCAGAAGTCAGCCGTACCTGGGGATGAGGTCCTGGCTGCGGGACGCCAGCTTGGCCAGCGTGGTCATGAGCACGGTGATGACCCGCGGCGAGTAGCGGGGGGGGCTGGCCAGCTGGCGCACCTGCGTGATCTCAAACAGCACCGCCTCCAAGGTCTCGAAGAACGAGGTGATCTGCTCCACCGTGCAGCGAGCATCATGGGAAACCGAGAGGTACTCCCCAATCACCCACACCTGGACGCACATGAACACGCGCATCAAACAGACACCACATCCGACAGACGAAGAAAATCTTTTTGCACTGTTCATCTACTTAAGACCATGCATGACCAGGTGGTTAGACTTAATAGTGCTTTTATAATCACTGTAACAACGTGAAAAATCATGTGAAAGTTTTGATTGTTCTTACAATTTTTAAGGGAAATGTCAAATCTCCAGTTATGTACTTTTAATCACCATTAAACCACCATATCTATTTTTCTACTAAGTTTATCGCCAGTATAAATTTTAGACAGTCATTTCTAGTCATCGTCATAACACATAATAAATCATTTTAAAAGGAAGCAGAATATAATTGAGAAAAATTACACTGGATTCAATTGACATTTGTTCAGAACTAAATGAGTGCAAGTTTGTTTTGCTTAAATTTATTATTTTAATGATTGCTTAACTGACTGTGAAGAATTTGCTAATTTAAATTAACGGCAAGTGTTGAAAGGAAACCAGACCAATATTAATAACCCCTCTGTGAGGACACCCCCTCTCTCACCATGTGAATGTAGAGGTCCTCTTTGCTGTATATGTTGGCAGTGGTGCAAGTGAAGTCTAGCAGCTCCCTGGACTGTTCCACTATGAGAGATGGGTGGAGCTTGCACAAGACCAGCAAGTGGGAGCTGAACACTCTGCATGGAAGACAATCACATAAACACCTTATCTAATGACCTAAGATGAGATTTTTTCCCCTTTGAGACAATTTTTTAATTTAAGACATTTAAGGCTCTTCTCTCTCCCCTCTGCCTCGCTCACCCACCTCTGCACCTCGGCCTTGTAGTTGCGAACGTTAAAGAGCAGACCGCTCCTCTCCAACAGGATGAGTACCAGCTGGTTAATGAGCTTCTTGTCTGCAAACTGAACAGGAGACTTCCGTGAAAGCGAGTCTGAGTAATTCTGCACATACGTTATGCTAACGAGTCAATTGTACCGTATGAGACTCGTACAAGACTTGTATGAGCCTTGTATGAGTCTTGGCCCGTTATACTGTAAAGGCTTACTGAAAGAGCCCAGAAGAACTCCTACAAATGGATAATAGATTAAGCCTACTTCACGTGTGCTCATTAGTTTCAGCAGTGTGTGAAATGCAGGTCAAACAACGGCCCTGCAGCAGGACATTCTTTCAGTTTACGCCTGTGCACGTGTGCGTTTAAGCGGTTACCTGGACGACGGTGTTGAAGAAGAGGTGCAGGAGTACGGGGACGGTCTGGGCGCACTGCACGGCGCGCGGGCTGTCCGCCATGTCCGCCAGGACCTCGTGGAGCACGCCCAACCTGCGAGTCAAACGCTACCTTTAAAGGCCGCTGCTCTATTTTCCCAAAGATTCACGTCAATTGCAATTATAGCTTAGGCATCTTAAAATGAACGGGCAGCCCTGACCATGCATTGTATTCAATATCTGCTTGAAATATAACTAGAAAATGTAATTCACGGTCAATTCCCCTTCCACACATTTAATCTCCCACTGCACTCAAAACAAGATCCCGAAACAGAATCAAAGATGAACGGTGACTGAATCCCGGCTGTAGAGACTCATTCCGAGGTAGGAGCCAGCCGACGTGCCGTGAGGAGTCGGAATGGCGGTTACCTGTCGATGGTGTCTCCTGTCCCGGCCTCCGGGCGCAGTATGTACAGGAACATGCCCCTGTAGAAGGGCTGCCGGAAGGCCTCCAGAGAGCTGGCCACCTTGGGCCCCTGGTCCCACAGGGTCCTGTCAGGGGCCAGGAGAGAAGCCGACCTGCACAGAGCAAAAACTCAGCCGCTGGCAATACTCTGTCCGGCGACCTACGGTCACCGGCAGCGCGATCCCCACGAAGAATACAGCCTGCCTTCTCTCAGGCACCGCTCGCTTTCCAATCGACAGCGCAAGCCGTTTAACAACATGCCATTACGCAGATAGGGACACTGGCACATTTGCCTTGATATTTCCCCACATATACAAGTTCAGAGCAGTAAGTATATCATTTGATGTTTTTTTCCAGTTCATTCTTGAAGATATCTGTATCACCGGTAATAAAAATTAGGGAGCTTGAATGCCATACATAAACATCAAACATAACTGTCGTAGAATATTCTGGAATATTCTAAGTTAAATTGACCTGGGGCACTAGGATAGTTCACCTGAGCTGGAGGTCCAGGGCTGCAGCCAGGCATGGCAGGTCCAGCAGGGTGTGCAGGACCTCGATGGCCGTCTCAGGACACAGCAGGGAGGGCAGGAGCTCCATATACTCTGAGATCAGGGCCGGGCTGTTCCAGGCCAGGTACTGCCAGAGGGGGAGGGGTTACTGTCAGTTTTGTGAGTCTAAGTTATGTGAACGTGTTGGTTGAGTCAACTATAAACAGCAGAGGAAACAATATCTTTCCAAGAAAACAGCATATTCATCCATCTACCAAAGCCAAATATTTTTAGGTGCAGGAAATTAACTTTGCAAACAAAACAGGACTCAAATGCAGCAGCATCTCTTTAAAACAGTGTTTTTCAACCCTGGTCCTGGGGACCCACTGCCCTGCATGTTTTAGAGGTTTCCCTGCTCCAACACACCTGATTCAAATGAATGGGTCGTCATCAAGCTCTGCAGAAGCCTGATAATGATCCATTCATTTGAATCAGGCATGTTGGAGCAGGGAAACCTCTAAAACATGCAGGGCAGTGGGTCCCCAGGACCAGGGTATTGAAACACTGGGTTGAAACACTGCTTTAAAATATTTCTGCTTCTAGAGGTTCATGGTGTCATCAGCACCCGACCCCACAGAAAATGACAAAACCCCTGAACTTAAATATTTAAACTCGTAAAATAAAACCCCTGAAATGAAATATTTTATAGCCAGCAAATTACAAAAAGTGGAAGACAAGCTTTTAACTGAACGTATTAAAGTTTTTAAAGTTTTTCTTTTTGTCTGGAGGAAAAATCTAGAAGAGTGAAATTTGCCATGTTGTCTACAACAGTCAGTGTTGATGACAAGCGCACACAGTGTACCAGCCAATCGGTACTCTCAGCCTACGAAAGCGGAGTCCATAATCAAGTTGAGCTAAATCAGCGGCGGCCTGGGACGGGTGTTCCACAGCGCCGAGCTCACCTTGAACAGGTTGGGGAAGCTCTGCCGGTAGAGGGCCACGCCCTCCTGCAGCACGCCCACGTTGGCGCGGCAGAACTGGGTGAACTCGAAGGCCAGCAGGGGCTCGTTGAAGAGCTCTCCGGGGAACTGCGAGAGGAGCTGCCGGAACACCGCCTCAGAGTCCACCGCCGCCGTCTCGCCTGCGGAGCGCCGACGCCGAACCCGCCCCCCGTTAAAACACCCGGCGTGGGGGTTTTGGCAAGCCCAAAGTGGGCGGAGCTCTCACGTGTCATCAGTGACTTAATGGTATGGAGTATCGCATGCTCACTAACATGACTTTGTGTGGAGAGCAAGGTTTTTGTGTTTATTCATACGTGTCATAACTCTCCAACTGACCACTGAGGATAACTCCACTGATTTAACATACTAACCAGGTGGTCGGATCTGCATTCTTAACAATGAAAGTTATTTTGTGACCATAATAGTGGCAATGGATGTTCTATCATTAGCCTCACCTCCTAATGAATATTATAAATTATCACAAAATACTGGGAAATACTGTTTCCAACCAGAGCCTCCTAGGGTAAGGAAACAGAGAAGATGGAAAAAATGCAGGAACTGACCACCTAGTTACTACTGCAGTCTAAACTACAGTGGGGCAGTGGGGACCCTCAGTTACAGGGCGGCTCTTATAGGAGGTCTTCAGAAAGTGTGGGAAGCAGTACTCTAAAACACCGCTGCAATGTGCAGAGTATATGTGGGGTGAGTTCCACTTCAGTCCAGTCAATTCAGGAAACTGAAAAACACCCACAATGTTCTACGGGCATTCAAGTAAGTTAGTGAAATTCAACTGATATCCTGAACCAAAATGGAGCTGACCCAAGCCCCTGGCCGTGTGCAAATACCAATGCAGTTCCCCTCCTACAGGAGGTGGCAGCGTGCGAGGCGCGGCGCTCACTGTGGTTGAGGTAGAACTGCGCGATGGGGAGCACGGCGCGGGCGAAGGCCAGGTCCCCGCTCAGGCGGCCGTACAGGGCCTTGACGCAGGGGAACGCCCGGTACACGAAGGACGGGTCCTCCTTGCAGATGATGTCCATGACCGTCACCGCCTCCACAAGGCACTAAGCAAACAAGCTCGGGTCAGCGGGACGGCTGTCAATCGCCGCTCTCCCCTCCCTGACCACTGGACCGTCACACTGGGGGGTGGGAAGCACTATTTCTGCAACTAAGCTTTACCACAGGGATCCTCAATCCTGGACATGCTGGGCTGAGGGGCTTGCCCATTTATCATTGTTACTCCCCAATTTATTAATCAATTAAAGCTGTTTATTACATGGGATAACTCCCATCCACCTGGTGTCTTGAGAGTAAATGGGTTAATTTTGTCAAACAAATCTTGTGGCACAGTACAGACGAGAGTTGACCCCTGCCTTATGGATATACTAGTGCAAGCGCTTCTTACTGCAACTGCTATACCCTGGCCCTATTCTGGCTGTGTGCAAATGATCATTTTCTGTAGAACTGCTGCCCTCATTATGTGCTTCGTTTTTTTTTCATCTGCTAAATGGCTGTAATGTAACAGAATCTGATGTAATGTACGCTAAAACGCTAGCACAACGAAACTATGCGAATAGCGAATCACATGGTTTTCAGTGGTTATAATACTTGGAATGATTTGATAGTGGGTTGGTTCAGTGAAGTCATTTAGAAAGGTCAGACCGAACAGCTTGCTACAGGATGTCGAACTGCGGCTCTCGTGCGGTGACTGTTGTACGTACAGCTTTCTGCAGCTCCGTATCTGCCTTCTTCAGGGCCTCTGTAAGGAGCGAAACAGAATGAGTTATATCACCTGTCCATCTCCCCCTGCCCGTCAGTGTGATATGCAGTTTCTGATCTGTGCGCGCACACAGGACAAACCATTTCAGTTAGAGAGACACACATGTAAGGACTAACAGTACAACACCTCAGCACGGACACACAAACCCAACATATTTACCGCCATACACACAGAGACTGTAACACATACATACACAGCAACACACAAACATGTATAGATGCACTCAGCCATACCTACTGTGCTTACATGACACAGTAGTATACACATAATATACAATTATTCAACTGCAGGCACACTCACACTAACCGCACGGACAAATATGGCCACGCCTACTTCTCTTACTGACGGACAGTCGTGGTGCAAGCGGTCCTGACACACAGACGCAAGCACACACAGGCACCCGCTTGGCGAGAGGGAGGGGGGGGTGCTCACTGCGGTCGCTCTGCTCGATGATCCGGTGGCAGTACTCGAAGGCCTTCTCCCTCAGGCGCTCTTTGGGCGGGAGCAGGCGACTGGACGACGACGTGGCCGAAACCATGGACATCACCGACCCGTCCACCTCCGACCTGTCATCTGCACCGATACTGTCGCGTTACTGACGCTCGGCACAGAGAGGCTCTCAAAGAGGGTATCATCAGTGACGTCATGGCGAGCGCGATGACACCGTCGTACCGCACACACACCACAACGGACACTTTCGTAACTGGCAGCTATGCAAACCAGCCGATCAAATCAACAATTAGCATTGGCGACAGTTAATGCATTAGACCACCATTACTGTACAACAGCAGATTCAAAAATGAAAATATGAATGGCTAACGTATGAAGCAGCTAAATAATTAAAAGCATGGCATGTGCCACACACCGCTAAGGTCTTTATCACCAACCGACACACATAAGCTGCAACAGACACCGGTCATACTGTATCACATGACACCGTTTGCTTTGAAATTATAGTTTTGAAAGAACATTTGAGCTGATCATTTGCATAGCTAAAATACGACAACCTCGTCATTTTTTTCTGAATTTTGCAGAAAATTTCTAATTGGTTTTATTTTAAACAGATAAAAAAGCAAGCAGGCAAGTCTCGAAAAAATTAAGCATGTCAAACACAGATTAAGGCGTGCAGAACTGTCCAATCAGAGGTTGAACTGAATTAGAACACAGAAAATGAGATCACTTGCTGTTAGGCATTCATTTGAACAGTGATCAGGGCAGTCAAACCCGGCGGATTCGAGTGCGAGGCGTGGCAAGTGGCAAGGCGTACGGTAGATTGGTTTTTAGGGTTTGCGTTTCGACTTGCAGCTTACCTTGCGACTGCGAATGCATGAACTGCGCTCTCTTAAGTTGAGCTGGTAAAAGTCAAAATCCCAGCCTTCAGTTACAGTCTGTTTTAGGAACATGTCTCACGGATATGGACATAATGAAACCAAATTTCAAAAATGCTAATCAGAGAGAATTTTAGCAAAAAATAACGCATGAAAGACTGCCCTATGATAGGCCTTGACTGGACTCTGCCAAGAATATACTTGTGTTCTTATATTTAAATGATAAAATTAAGGGTGTTACTTTCTGTACTAATGTGCACACCACTCCAATGGTCCAATGTTTAAGCAGGCCTAACTACTGCTTAAAACTTTGTTATGCAAATGTAAAATTAATGGCAAAGTGAACTGCATCAGATTAAATCTGGCTACATAAACTACACTTGGTCAATCATGTCCGTCTAACTAGGATTTTGTTGATTTTTGGGGTCTGTGCAACTTTTCCTCAGGCTTTAATCATTCTAACCTGAGTCCGCGTTGCCTGTTCCCTCCGTGTCGTAGGTCAGCAGCCACTTCCTGATCATAGAGAAGGCGTACATGTTCATCCACTGGTCCTCCGTGTAGCTCTGCCCCACACACAGCACGGTGAAGAAGTCTCCGGCAACTGCCCCGTCCACCTCCGTCAGAGGAGCAGGCTGGTGGGAGGACCAGAAAAATACCATGGAGAGAGCGTGTGACACTAGAGAGCCAAGGCACTAGAGGAAGAGCACCACGAACACTCAAGGCCATGGGAGTGATTGAGACCAGTCACCACTAGAAAGACAAACTTCCTTCCTGGTCTGGACTGTTGAATCTGGAGACATTCTGGTGATAGCTGTTTTAGCTCAACAGCAAAGGGAGAAACTGATTAGGTATCGCCCATGTAACTCTACCTGTCGAGATCTGGGTCCTGTGAAAAACCCTCCAGCGGACATGGACGCCCCCTGCTGGACACTGGCATACCGCAGCCAATCCACCAGCTTCCTGTTGACCAGGTTGATGTGATCTGTGTTCAAAACAGTTCTCATTATATCTGGAAACATACTAACTAGTGTGTACTACGTAGTACATACAGTCAGTGTACGCTAGGTATTATGTACTAAGTAGTGGGCAGAAGTGGGGGAAACAAATTCTTTGGGTTTTAATTTAAGCATAAGCCTTCAGTTTTGTAGGTTTGGGATTAAGACTCTGTTGCCCTGGTAACCAGTCTGGCTAAATTGTGAACTTGCTTTGTGAAAATCCTGAGTTTATCCCAAAATGTCAACAAAATAATCAGTTTAACTGAGTTAACCACATACAAGAAACAGCAATGAGGCCCAGTTACATTAAGCAACGTTGGTTATCTTAGCTCACACAAATTAAACAAGCTCCATTCCGATACAATGCTACCCCAATGTTTCCCAAATTATTTCTGGTGACTTAGCCGTGTTTGTTCATCTTACCATCTGAAAAGAATGTGGTAATTTAAAGTTAGTTTCTTTTTGTACTGTGTTTCTCATGAGTAACTGATAATAATAATGTTGAATGTACTAAGTAGTAGGTGCTAAGTGGTATGCACTAGGTAGTAGGTAGTGGAGTATACGTATTACCATCAATTTTCAGGAGAAATCTGGGTACAAGGAGAAGGAAAACCCTGAGCTTGAACCTACACACCTAAATAAATGTAAAGCAGAGCAGAACATGGTGCTCACCTTCAGTCAGACTTTCAGGAGAGAAGCTGATGACTTTGGAGAGAATAGGAAGCACGTGTCTGGATATCTGGCTCTCCGGCTGCCGGCACTCCAGGCTCTTCAGGAGCTGGTTACTGAGGGGGCTGAGGTCATTTTTGTGTCCCGCCTGAGAAATGGGTATCAGAAAAGAATGGGCTTAGGATACAGTGGTTCCTTCTGAGCTGACCTTGGTGAAATACATGAGCATTTAAGTACGTTCATTTCAACATGCAATTTTCTGTGCATTGGAATATTTTCTAATAAAATACCACAAAAATTATCTATATTTTAAGTTGTAAAAAGCTATTTGAATTTTTTCAAATAGCTTTTTACAACTTAAAATATAGATTCTGCGCAATGCATTTGAAATATTCATAAATATATCCCTAAAATACCATTGTTACCAATCTTCACATATTCTTTATTCTCAAATACATACCAAACATCCTCAGATACTCAACCCTCTAAGATACCCTACTACACACCCATAAATAAAGCTATTTCCATACACATCATTATTCTTCTAGTCCACATATTTTCTACTTATGATACACCAGAGTTTAATTAAGCATATGAAAGCTGTATTGGTGCTCATTCTAAATGTTTGTTAGTATAATGTTGATTAAAAACTAATTTCAAATGCACCCAAAAAACCTCAATCTTTCATTGAAATAACATAATAATAAATGGTTTTTAATAACTCCAATATGGGGGAAATCTGTTACTATTACATTACTAGTTGCTATCTGTCGGTATTAGGCTACCTGTGCAAGAATGACAGCTGCCACATAGCTGATGGTCCGGCTGTCTTGGATGTCCTCTGTCGACAGGCTGCTGATACAGATGGGCAGGCTCTCCCTTAGCGTACAGGAACACAAAACCTGGAGCTGCTCAGGGGTGCTTGGGGAGCACAGCAACGCCTGAAGCTTCTTGTGAAGATCTGACGGAATCCTGCGTAACGATAGTATATTTTGCAGAAACGACCAAGTGTTGGTGTGTGTGTCTTTGCATGTCCACTAGACAGATTAGAGTTGTAGGCCTTTGTGACACTGACAGTTGACACAACTAACAGTAAAAACGTGACGTAAAATAAGCAGCTGACAGGAAACTTACGTCCGTCCATACTTCGTTGCTGACACTATTAAATGAAGCCTCTGCAAAGAATCAACCGTCTCATTTCCATAGTCTTTGAGATGGAGAAGTTTAGATATGCGGCCATAGAACTTCAGTAGCTCTTCCTCTTGAATTTCTCTGAACAAATAGACAAAAAAGTAGACACAACATTGAAACAACAGTATTGAACACCGAGAAACAGCAGTATATTCAGGTGACTCAAAAGTTCAATATCTATCTAACTAACGTAATGATCGCGGATAGCTGACCAGCAAGCCAGCTCGTCATCCACTCACCTCACAATCAAAGGAAATGTTACTTACAAACTGACTAGCTTATTAAGTTGTATTTTTTTAAAATTGTACCTCGCTTGCTTGATCAAACTCTCTGTTCCAGAAGCATACATGCTGGAAGATCTTCACCACCGAACGCAGCGGAAAAACATAGCTTGACGCTATTTAAATGACAGCGATGGTTCCCTTTTTTATCTGGAGTTTCTCGTAAATGTGCCCGGACTGCAACATGTTTCAAAATGGTTCCAGATTTTCGCCCAATCCAAAACAGAGCGCTCTTTTTACATTTTAAATGCTAAAATGTTCAGTACGAACGGACAATTCTATATATATCTTTGTATTTTATAAATCGTCTACCGAATGCTTCAACAGCTTGTTTATTTCATGTACTGCATGTACAAATGTGCTACAACTTGTTTACTTTAAGAATTTGTAGTTTTATTAGTCAAATACTATGTTTGACGAAATGCATTTTTTTTTTCCATTTTCGGATTTTCCAGATTTACAGTTCCATTTTTATTGATTTTTAATAATTATTTTTTACACATTATACAAACGAGGCCAGACTTAAACTTAGAAATATCACTTGTCACTATACTTATATATGTTTGAGCTATCTATATAACCTTCATGCATGTTTGTTGATTTTGCCCAGTCTAGCAATTCAAATGCAAATGCAAAGATTAACTAGAATGCGATGTGTTGAAATAATTTTCATCACCATGCAATGACGTGATTATGATATTACACGTCATCATGTCATTTGGACTTTTTTTGTTGCCAAAAATCAAAGTGTTGCTTGCAACTGTCTTGAAAAATTAGTCCACAACACTGCTTGTCATGCACATTTGAATATGGTTGCATCTCAATCTCTCAGAAAAGTTGGGTGATATCAGAAGCCTTGTCCCTGTCACTCTTTATATACCCCTCAAGCCATTGTCCACTCATGGACTCGCCTGTCCCCCGAAATATGCTATTAAAGTCTGCCAGTCCACAATCCGTGAGTCTTAAGGGCTCTGTTTGGGATTTGGCCATCTAGCCGCAAAATGATTGGCAACATACTCATCTCACATTGTCTTCTAGAATTCTCTTTAATCTGTACTCAAAGTCATTGTAGCTGCTGACATGCCTCTCCACCCCACTTTACATCAGCATACATTGAAACACTTAAAAAATACTTATTTTGCGATAGTACAAATAGCATGAAGAGAATAAGAAATCAAGCAATACAGAATTTCAGAACATGCTCTTGCACGATTCTTTTTCTGGATTTTCAGTATAAACGATGGTCAGACAGAAAGCAGACAAGCACAGCTCATGATTGGGGCCTAACAGTTGGCAGACTGATCCAAACAAACTACCAAACTGTACCTGATGCAGGCAATTATAATACCTTCTAAGATTCAAAATACTCTTCCAATGAAAGAATGCCAGGAGTCTGTGTGCCAGCTAAAATGAATAAAGCTGAAAACGGCATGGATGAATGAATAAATCCATAAACAGATATGTTGAGAAAGAACAAGCAGCTACCAGGTTCGTATGCACAATTAATATTTATTTATCAATAAATCCTTATCTGCGGATAAGGTCACGCAACCCAATATAAAAATATTCTCCAAGCTCCATTTGAAATTTTTGTCCACATCCTGACGTATAAAACTAGTTTGGCCTCCTTAGTTAATTTTGCATATTTTTACAGTATACACTTTATTTCGATCTAAACTGAAAAGCAGTGGTTAAAAAAAAAAAAAATTGTTATACTAAACCAGCATCGATTTCACTTTGAAAGAGCCACTCTATCTTGTATGCATTACATATGAAGAGTTGCAGAGAGTAAAATCTGAGATAAAAGACAGTATTAATTGGTGAATCAGTGCCACAATATGCAGTTTCCATGTTTCCGTTCAATTGTACATGAGAGGCTGGAGCATTTTTGATCAAAGAACGGATATAACATTTTTACCTGTATCAGTCATGCAGAGGTCACCGTTGCCTAAAGTTTAACCCAATGTGACTGAACTGAGAAAAGCACAAGAAAAGATATAACATAGTGAACACAGACGGAAAAGGTATTGATTAGACCTCTGTTCTGAAGGTTAAAAAAAGCTAACAAAATGATATGGTCTATGTAAAATACAGCTGGGAACTGATGGATCAATACTACAATTAAGGGCACTGGTGGGGGGGGGGGGGGGGGTGCAGGGTTAGGGAGAGCTCATTTACAAATAGTACTGAATTTGAGATTACTCAGATTTAAACAAACCATGGGATTGAGTCAGTTGAGAGGTTAAATCAAGTGGTTTCATACTCAATTCAGAATTAAGCATAAATATAAAATGGTTTTTGCTTTGGCAATGGTTACTTCAACATTCCTCCTACCCTATCAGACAAATTTGCACAATGAGGTAAGAAGTGCAACCACAGACCTTACATAACTACACAGAGACAG
Organism: Anguilla anguilla; assembly: GCF_013347855.1. NCBI lineage: Eukaryota > Metazoa > Chordata > Actinopteri > Anguilliformes > Anguillidae > Anguilla > Anguilla anguilla. The sequence continues at coordinate 13,326,549 of NC_049217.1, forward strand.
GGACTGACGTTTCCTGACTGAATGGAACAAGCAGCTCGCTGAAATAGTGTGAAGGCTATTTTTAATGAACGAGGACAACACTGTGCCACAACCAGTGGCTCTGCCTCACGTTTGAATGGCGAAAGTCATTTGATGGACGGGAGCCAATTATTCTGCCCCATCCAGAAAAGTGTTAAGGCAGCCTTTATTATTAAAGGTGAAAATATTAAAGACGAGTTCATTTTCCGGGAGATAATTTGCTTTCTGGGTTTTTAAATATTCAGTACTGCATACTGCGTTGTAGCTGCACAGCACAAACTGCTCTGGACTAAGTGAATTATTTTTGCTTTAGACCACAAACTCCATTGTAAAGCCTGCATAGCTCAACAGAAACTTCCCTTAGTGATCTCATATATCCTTCATTACACACAAAATGCTTCCGGGCTGAAAGGAAAAAAACTCATACTAAATGAGAAATAATAGCAAAAATCCCCAACAGTGGAATTACCCCTTTAACAAATGAACAGGTGAAATTAATTAACGACACTGCCCCGCCAGCATTACCATCTTAAACGCTGATTTTATCCAATATAAGGATAAGTGTTGTCATTCTGAGGCTACATCCTTGAGGTTTCCATTCAAAGTGCAGCCATAGAGTAATACACCTTTGACACTTGCTGAGCATACAGTAACAAAGCCTAAGAAGTGAAAAAGTTACTTTTAGGATGAGGGCAACTTATTTTTATCAAATGTATTAATATTTAGCCATTTATGCAACATATATTACAACCATTACGAACAGTATAAATAGCTATGCTTTTTTTTTTTTTGTTTAACTCCATAGATTAGTGTTTCAATGTAAGACTTCGGAGACTACTCTATCCTAAGGATGGAAAAAATAAAGGTAGTCCTTCAGTTTAATCTACTGACATCTATAACAATAGCTGTTTGAAAAGATGGTAATCCTACAAGGACTTATTACTGTAAAACAATACTGCCTTGGTCATAGACATTCTTTATTAGAAGCAAGTATTTCCTGGTCTGAACATTTATTTTTACCTGAAAATTTGAGAGGCAATGTAAAAAAAAAAAAAGAGTGCTTGAGCCACAATTTTGTAACTTTCTTATGTTTGGGAAACTGTCATTTGCTTCACTGAGAACTATTTTCCAAAATGACATGTCATGACAGAAGTAGGTGGTCAAGTATTCACATGCAAAATTGAAAATTACAATTTAATTTGAAAACCCAAATGTGAAAAGTTCTTTCTGCTCATTTCCCTTGAAGCAACTTCCATTCCGTCTCTAGTTCGTGGCAGTTTTACTCTAAATGATGAAATCCTCACCATCAACAAACCGCACACTTGTTAACTAAATTACGAAGTAGTGTCCCTACATGACTTTTGGTGTCTTTAAATTATCTACAGGAAATAACAAATTTTTCAATTTTAAATTTATGTTTACTTCTATGAAGCACTAAAGGTGTTAACAATTAGCAGTGGGCTAGATTCTAGTTTTACAGGCCATGCTTTGGAATTCTTGCTTAATCCATGTAAGTACTACGCACGTTTTCTAAAACATGTTAACATTTTTAAAAAATCAAAGCTCTTAGGAACTTTTTGAGGACTCTTGTAAATGTGCCTTGCTTACCCTGCACTGTTATCACAGTGCGTCAGTTTCCTGTGATGTTCCCTGACACTCGTAGTTTAAAAAAAAAAAAACAACTTCTTGCCTAATGGCTATCTAAAATGAGGGATTTGGCAAAAATAAAATACAATAAAACACAAAATATTTTTTAAATAATTTTTTGTCTTTTTGTTTGCTTTTTAATTTTTTTTTATTTTTATAAAAGTGAGGTGTTGATTTGGGATCAATGCTTTTCCTTCTTGGAAATCCCAGATTTTTCAAAAGGTTTCACTCAAATCTTTTGGCTATTTCCTTGATCAGCACTTCAGAAAGAGTGAGGTAAAAAAAACAAAAAACAACATATATATATATAAAAAAACTGAATATAAAGGAGACCTTACAACTTTCTGGCAAAATGTTCAATAATAACTTGCCTTCCTCTGTTTATTTATTAAATTAAATTAGATTAAATGTGGCACCTATGTTTTTTATGCCAAGAAACCATTTTCACACTATTCCAAATAACGATAGCCCCTTCGGTTAGCGGAAAGGTAATTCCCATTCAAATTTCATATGGTAGGTTCGTGCATATCCTTTATCAAATCAATGTAAAATGTACGCAGACAGTAACAGAGCATAGGAAGTAATGGCCTTTAGCCAGTACAGGTGTAGTAAATTTTACCGCAAACTGAAATGAAAAGACATACAGTAAGGTTATTTCAGAGGTCAACCTGCGTATTGTATGGCAAACTGCCATTTCCTTCTGTGAAACATGCATCTGGCTGTGGATTCTGCTTAAACTGAAAACTACCTTTTAGCCGTCAATATTTTTTTCGTTTTAAAATTTTTTTGTACTTACTGCAAGTGATTTCACTTTCGGTAATTATTAAACAAGTCAGCTGTACCTAGCATACTTAATAAAGAAGAGCGGTATACGCAGGGGCTGTGAACCATTAAAAAACAGATTAAAAGTACATTCGTTAAGTGATTTTGATATTGCGCTACAAGGTAAACAAGTCACAAACGGTGACAATTTTGAGATGAGTATTTCTATTTTTTTAACCAAAGTACTACGATAATAGAAAAATATTTTGTATAAACACATTAAATCGGACACTAGGTGAAAAAATAAACTTCCATCCCAGTGGAATTTTTTTTTGTCATTCATTTCTTGCTTTTATCTGTAACATTCTTTATTTTAAAAAATAGCAGGTATCACAACTGAAAGCTAACATAAAATAGAAAAAGTTGAATAAATCCCTGTTCACAATAACTTGTATAAGAAGTTGACACCCCCTCAAAGTACAGGGCCCCCCCAGACTCTCAACAATAATTTCATTAGTGAGACTACCTCATGTCAGATAGAGATAGCGACATAGACTTTGGTCCCACCGTAACCTGGTTACTGAAACTTACCGAAGAACTACTTTGAGGGTACCTATTGTATACAATATTAATGCTCTTATTTTTGATGACTTTTGTGGGTAGGCTCTCCTCTCTCTCTGTTGTGAGGAACCATTAGCATTTCCAGCTACCAGCTAGCCTTCCCCCCGCAAATCAGACAGCAGTACACCTGTTGTTTTAAGGCTTAATGGACAACGCCTTTAAACAAAGTGAAAAACCGTGGCTCAAACACAAGGTAACAAAAATAACCCCAGGTTAAATTATACAATCAATTGTCTCTATTTGAACAGCTGGATTGCTCTGTTGACTCCCCTGTAAGCTCACAATAAGAGACCCTCCCCCCTTATTTGTTTGGCACATCGGGTTTATAAACTGAGGAACACGTAAGAACCTTCTTCACTGAATCCTGTTTTCAACTTGCAACTTTATTCACTGGCGTCCTGGTTCATGGCTACAATAACCGGCTGAGGGACTGGAGCCGTTTCACCGTCTTCCACCTTAGGCCTCTTGGCCTCAGGCTCGCCTGCTGTTGAGCCTGGCTCCTCAGCCTCCGTACTGGCCGGCCGGTTCACCACCACGGGCGGAGAGCTGGAGGCCTGGGCTGCCAGCAGCTGAAGTGGATTGGTGATAGCTACATCAGAGAGGGAGAAACAAATAAAATAAGTTCATGGTAACACGACCTCTCGAAGCGAGAGGCATGGACAGGCCATGTACTGAGAGAATGTCTGCTGATGTACATGGGTGTATTAATATCATTTTATGTGAGGTGCAGTACTGAACTGTGCTAGTTGCAGCTACATATCTACACTCAACCCTCCTTTCAAAATATAATTAAAATCTATACTGTAACAAACCTTAATTGCACTGATTACACACTCTTACAGGCCGAATGAGCACGCATTGAACATCTGTTGTGAAAATGTGAGAATATTCCATAAATTTTCAAAATACACACAGTGCATACTCTTACCACTCTAAAGTGTTCGCATGTCAAACTCGTGAAAACCTTACAACCCTTATCGGGCTCTCTTACATTCCTAAAATGTGCACACTTAACGTGCACTCTTAATCCCAATGTGCACACATTACTCTTAATCCCAGTGTGCACACATTACTCTTAATCTCAGTGTGCAAACATTACTCTTAATCCCAAACAGAAAGCACACAGTCCGTTCTGTTTAGTCCTCAGTAATACGCGACAGGCCCTCGGGGCGGACAGGCGTACCGTAGGCGCTGGTGGAGATGCTGGCCACAGGGAGGGCGTGCTTGCCGTTCTGGGTGACGGGCCGGACGGGGAGCTGGTGCTGACCCGCGGAGACGGGCGTCTGCTGCAGGACGGTGAAGGCCTGATGTCCGCCGCCGATCCCGCCGATCGGGGTGCCCACCGCTTGGATCACACGGCTCGCCGTGGGGAGCGTCGCGAAGCTCACCGCCATCTTCTCCTCTCCGGAACCTGACCACAGCGCAGTCACAAACAAGTCCTCTGTCATTTCAACAACTTCCAAACTCTCCGTACTTTGGCCCCAAAAAGTTTTACTGCTCTTTTCTGGTGGGATGCTCTTATCAACCAATTTTTTACTGCACTTATGCACTCCGGTTTCTAAGTCACTCTGGATAAGAGCGTCTGCTAAATGGATGCAAACCCATGGAATCTACTGCTAGTGAATACTGCATGTCTACGATAGGAAATTCTGGCCCTTGAGGCCAATAAAATTGCTGGGTTACCTTTTTTACCTGGTTGTCAAATGATGATTAGCTTCCTATAGGGCAGCGGTAATCAACCCTGTTCCTGGAGATCTACCATCCTCGTAGGTTTTCACTCCAACCTTAACTAAGCACACCTCATTCAAAAGCTACAGATCTTGTTGAGCTGCTAATTAGTAGGTCAGGTGTGCCAAATTAAAGTTGAAATGAAAATCTACAGGATGCTAGATCTCCAGAAACAGGGTTGGTTACCACTGCTATAGGGGTAGGATAAAACCCAGATGTACTGACCTCGGAGGCCAGATCTGAGTAGCCCTGAGTATGTTGTGATTAAAGTACAGAACTTCTACCTACAGCAGCTTGATTTCTATCATGCAGGCTCAGTTCTCATTTCAGAGAGCTTGTATGCACACAGAGCATTAATTACATCAGTAAATTACTGACTGTGTCACTGTACCTCTTTGCCCACCGGAGTTCTCTGCTGCCACCTGCTGGTTCCCCGACAGGTTGGCGTTGGCCAGGATGTACCCGTTGGGGGAGCTGGCGCAGGTGGTCATCACTCTCACCATGGTGACGGTGGGCGCCTGCTGGACCATGTGGAGGGCGTGGCCCTGGGGCTGCTGGGAGGCGATGAGGGAGGCCGGTAGGTAGGCCAGGGGTTTGGCCCCTCCCCCGGGGATGGCGGGCTGCGGCGGCACGGTCATGATGACCGGCTGGCTGCTGACCGGGGAGCCTGTGGGCGGGGCAGACAGGGTGAGAACGGGCCCCCCCGGAGGAGAAGGGCAGCAGCCGGGGCGGGTGCGTACACCTGGTGCACTCTGTGTGTGGCGGTACATGGCGGCGCGCTCTGCGTGTAATGGTACGTGGCGGCGCCCTCTGCGTGTAACGGTACGTGGCTGGGCACCCTTTGTGTGAAGCGGTTACGCGGCTCACCTGGCGCGCTCTGTGTGTAGCGGTACTCCGGCACGGAGGCCAGCTTGGAGCCCAGGTCCTGCTCGTGGGACACGGGGGAGCCCTCCCTGGACAGGCAGTCTGGGGTCTGCAGGCCGCTCGAATGGGTGGGCGACGCTGGGGCACTCCTGGAACACAGAGAGATACAAGGGTTAAGACTCATACACACACACATGCACAAATACACACACACGTTCTTACACATACACATGTGTACGCACACACACATACAGTCACACTTACTAGCACACGCACACAGATGCAGACACACATAAACACAGGTAAACCACTTACATATACTCAGACGGGGAAGGACGCAAACACTGTGACAGTGCCAGTGATACGACACTGAGCCTTTGAGCCTGGCGGTAATCCCATGTGGAACCGCCACCGGCCGCGTGTCATGGGGCGCTCACCTGGAGGAGAGGGGGCCGAAGGGGGTGCGGAAGCAGGACGCGCCCCTCTGTCTGCGTTTCCGGAAGGCCTGCTCCACCAGCTTGGCTTCCGACGAGGGGTCCACCCTCCAGAAGGAGCCCTTGCCCGGCTCCTCCTGAGACCGCGGCACTTTGATGAAGTAGCGGTTCAGGGACAGGTTGTGCCGGATGGAGTTCTGATGCCGGGAAGCCCCCAGGTGCGGTCGGACATGCAAGAGAACGAGTGGCGCAAAATGAGCATGGTCAAAAATGAGCACGGTTAAAAATCATGAACCTGCTTTTCATTTCCCATGAGGAAAAGCCAGTGTCATTGACAGCATGCTACCAACAGTTAACACGTACTCGTACTTTTGGTATTTACATTTTGTTACTGAACCTTCAAAGAAGAATCCTCCAGAGTTTCTGGATGGTTACCATTTAATAATAACATTTACAGAATATGGGGGGGCCCTTAGACGAAACAGAGCCTGCGATTCAGTGGCTGACAGAAGAGCTAAATGATGTGCGGTGACGCAGTGACGCAAGCTTCCTGAGGGGGGCGCTCACCTGCCAGCCCTTGTCTGCAGTCCTGTAGTAGGGGTAGTTCTTGGTGATGTGGGCATAGATGCCGCTAAGCGTGAGCTGTCTGTCCAGGGCGGAGGAGATGGCCTGGACAATGAGCTGGGCGTAGGAGTAGGGGGGCTTGGATTCGTCCTGGAGGAGACACGCAGACATTGGACACTCGTACATACATTAATACATTTCTTTCGACAACCTTTGTTTGAGGAAACAAATAGCTTCCAACAGCTGTATCAGCAGATTAAGTAAAGTAAATGACTTGATATATTTTGTCTTCCTTTAAGGTTGTAATATGTTTTTACAAATTGCAAACACTGCTAAACAACATACATTACAAATGAACAATCATTTATTGCCATATAGAGGTAAGAGAAAGTTATGATGATCTAGTGAATTCTGTGTGGTGTTCATACACATTATATTGTGGCCATTCAAATTCATCATTTTATCTCCTGACTGATTAACAATTGAATAGCAGGTTAGCTAGCTAAGTATGTGAAGTAACTACCCAATGAAATTGAAGGACATTTGGAAATATTATTTGCAACAGATACAGTATTTCCATTTGCTAACCGGTCCAACAGGTACATTACCTCCATTTCCATTTGTATTTGCTAACCATTCTTGCAACCTTCATTTCACACTTCAACAGAACCAGGCTGCTAAACCTTCCCCTTTTCAGAAATAGGCTGCTAAATATGCCAATTAAACGGTGTCAGGTAGTTTCAGGAATGTTTTAAATCATGCCCCCCCCCCCCCCCCTTTTTTCAATAACGTCACTGTGGCTACTACTGTAAAAAGAAAAGTGTGCCTACAGTAAACAGTTAAGCAACATGGTCTCTGGTATGAACCCCATTAGGGGGTGAACTATCACATGCTTGTACAACAGCTCGATTTCAACCAATCAAAGTGTTGTCATGCAGAGAGACATTCTTGACTGTCTGTAATCAGTCAATAGGTAACAGCACAGGTCAATGCCAGGAATGGCATGGGGTGATATGGGCATGCCACCTTTGGGCTGTCATCTCCAGAAGCATCCGCCCGCTGCTCAGACACCGCCTTGGCCGCGAACTCCGCCGCCAGCTGCAGGTCAGAGGTGACGCTGTGTCCAAATCTGTACCCCGAGGACCCCGCTCCCCGTGGACTCGCTGGGCAGGAGTTGGGAACGCTGGAAAGAAGAGAGGTGCTGCTCTTAACGATGGGCAGTCACTCGCGATGAACTTTAAGGATGGCACATTTGACTCACGAGGAGCTCAGACTTTAACAACGGTTCATTTGACTCATGAGGAGCTCACACTTTAACAACGGTTCATTTGACTCGCGAGGAGCTCACACTTTAACAACGGTTCATTTGACTCATGAGGAGCTCACACTCTAACAACGGTTCATTTGACTCGCGAGGAGCTCACACTTTAACAACGGTTCATTTGACTCACGAGGAGCTCACACTCTAACAACGGTTCATTTGACTCACGAGGAGCTCACACTCTAACAACGGTTCATTTGACTCACAAGGAGCTCACACTTTAACAACGGTTCATTTGACTCACAAGGAGCTCACACTTTAACAACGGTTCATTTGACTTACAAGGAGCTCACACTTTAACAACGGTTCATTTGACTCACAAGGAGCTCACACTTTAACAACGGTTCATTTGACTCACAAGGAGCTCACACTTTAACAACGGTTCATTTGATTCACAAGGAGCTCACACTTTAACAACGGTTCATTTGACTCGCGAGGAGCTCACACTTTAACTATGGTTCATTTGACTTACAAGGAGTTCACTTTAACACTTCACTTGACCCTTAGTAACAGCAATTCAGTTCATTAAGCACAGCTAGCCCCTTAATAACTGGAGTTTGCTTCATTCTCAAGCAGCTTTTGCCTTAAAAACAATCGTTTGTTTTTAAGGCAAAAGCTTATGTTTTATTAAGACTTTAATCATGATTTTAACCATAACAGTGAAATGAAAGTAAAGTCTCTGGACTTCTACGGTTTCACTATATTTGAACTTTTACAAAAAAAATTCATGAAATAAATTTAACTGTAAATACAAAAATGCAGAAGACACTTCAGAGGAAGATACTTCATGTACAGTTCAACAAGCAGACCACAAGCCCCCTGCCGACCAGTGGGGGGTTTCTGATGTGCGGTCAGTCGCTGTCCCAAAATCCTTGATTCCTAGGCGACGCTAGCACCATTTACCCTTTGCCCAGGGAATGACATGACATGGCACTGCCCGGATTCAATAACAGGTTGCGGTGCCCATGCATTCCATGCATTGGAACAGCGCATTAACAAGATCAGCTCCACCCTTTCCTTCAGTGCTTTAACAGAGTGAGCCTCCCAGCAGCCCCTCTGCATTTGAACCTTAAACTTCAGCACGCTGCTGGAATGAGCCTGTACTGTGCAGGATTACCATGCGCCTTTCCACTTTTTGTGATGCATCACCCAGCTGCGAGTCATTAGGAAACTACACTTCCTCCACTACGAGCCCTTAACACTAATAAACAAAGCAAAAAGACATTTCAAACTAAACAAATGCAGCAACGATCTGTACCACACTGAGCTTGAACATGCGTTCAAATGTATGAGAACTGGCTACAACGTGGCTGTCTGTGAACTCATCAATAATCCCAACAGTGATCTTCACTACACACCTTTGTCAAGAAAGCCTAAATGCTTATTTTCTTTCCCCTTTTTAAGAAGTGTTTTCCCTTTTTTCTTCAACTTTGGAATGCCCAACCATTTGTCAACAGTCATTGACGCACCCTTCTCAATCTATTCTGGAGGGTTCTGGAGCTTGCGCTCTTGTCCAAAGCTGGCGATGTCTGCCAATATGTATGTAACGTTGCTAGCGATGCATATACATGTCAAATCACATAATAAAAACAAATTAAACAAACATGTAAACTACAGTTTCTGACACAGCCTCTTAGCTACAGCTAATGAAAGTTATAAGTACTTACTGGGGATAAAATGGTCATTTCCTCCAAATATAAATCTGGCTTGATTCAGTTTTCTGGCTTTCCCCTCATGTCTAATTGTCTGAATCCACTTTCTTCTCCTTACTGGCTCGGTCTTTTTGCACAAGAGAACATAGAATTTAGAATCAGGGTTCTTGGCTTTGTTATTTGCACAGCACACCATACAATGTTTTGTCATTTTAATAATCATGATAATCCCCTGACTGCTAACTATATGGTGCGCAACAGTCGATGTTGTTTTCTCCCATCATGGGGGCATGGCCTATCACAATCGCGTCGATGCATACATATTATGTAAACAGCTATGTAGACGTAAGCGCAGCAGGTCCTGGTCGTTGATTAAAAATCTTCGCATTTCACTCGTATCGAATGCCATTGAAAATACATATTCAGGATTCCATAAGTGAATTCAAAATGCACATTTCTTAACAAATGACCAGTTCTTGGAAACTTGGAACCGGTTCAAATTAGGAGGCGGCTCTCGATACCCAACCCTGCTGCCGACGTTTCTTATCATGCTGGAGTATGCTGGAGTTCACATGTTGGGCGCACACAGACATGAGTCAGAGGAGGACACAACGCACAGCTTAACAGGCGGACTTGCAGACGCCTGTTTGACCAGCAGGGGTTGCTGGTCCCTGTCAGGCAACAATGCTAAGTTCCATAGTTTCAGAGTTCAGCATTGGTTGTGCCAAGATGCAGTATAAACAGGTTTGTTTTATGTCTGGAATGTAACTAGCCTGTATACAATAAATATGCAGTTAATACTAATAAAGCAGTAATACGGAAATACTGATCAAAGAGGAGAATAGTGATACAATATGGGCCACAAAATGGCTAAATTAAGTAATGTATCTTTAGCAGACCACTATCTTTAGCTACTCTATGGCCAAGTCAGAGTCTGGCACAGTAGTCAGTGGTCTGGACTTTGTTTGTGCAAAGTTGCATGGATGAGGAACTACTGTAGCCTGGAGGACACTATTTCACCCCAATTACCACATAAAATATTCACTGAAAACACATAAAAGAAAATGGTTACCCAGGGGCATATGCATACAAATCATTACATCAAACAAATTATGTAGTGTACAGGCTACATGCTGATCACATTAATAAACTATGGTCACATCTTTTTGGAAACACAAAATAATTGACAGCTCCTGTAGTCATATAAAAACTGAAGCGTCCATTCCAACATATGTTTGTCTGCCACATTGCAATTGGCCCATTTAGGCAATCCTCCTGAAGAAAGTAGGATTTTAAAAAAAAACGGTCAGTTTTTTTTTCCCTCCAACATATTGACAGTTCACATCTAAAAGGTAACTGAACTTAGCAGAAGCAAACACTGACATGCCTGGCCTTCAAATAAACAATAAAGATCATGCACACCATTGGCTTATGTCCAGGGCTTCGAAGAGCTTTGACTTTTACCACATCCTACCTCTAAGAAGTTCAAGATGTTCTTTCAGAGAGAAAAAAACTGGGTGAACATTTCTGCTACTAGACCTCTTGCAAACACAATGACTTGATCAATTTTAAAAGTCTCTTTCAGGGAAATTTGAGCTCCTCTGCTTGTGTGAAAGTCCAGTCATTTTGGAAGCATGTGCACATATGTTGGTCTGCTCTTTGTTGACAGCAAGCTGGTGAATGGTTCCATTCTATACTTTCTGAAGAACAGAAAACTGAATTGGGCCCCAAGTTCATTTGTGTCTTAGTGTGCTTTATAAAGCTGCAGTAGACACATTTCTCAATGGTCGCAATGCTGTAAAAATATTTTGAACATAACACCCATTGGCCCTGCCCACAGTGAAAGACACACCCCACCCCCCTAAAATTCTGGATTGTAATTTCTCCCCAAAATTAAAAGGTCTCAAACTTTTCACACCTGTTTGTTATAGAACAGGTTTTGATGATCTCATTTGAGTGAAATTTGACCATAGGATTTTCAAATAACCCCACTCCAAATTTGTTTAATGTAATTCAATGCAGGCCAATTGAAAAAAAAAAAGAAATTTTGGATTGGAAGTGATCATTTGGATGACATGTGGTGTCACTACTAGTTCTTTTCACACTGCAGACTGCAGCTAAGCTTGCATAGAATGGAGTCGAAGGAAGACCTGTCAGCTTTGAGACCTTTTCATTTTGGGGAGAAATCACAGTCCAAAATTTCACAAGTCCAGGTAATTTACCTAGTGCTGAAATTTACATATACACATGCTTGTCCAGCAGAAACAACGTGAGCTCCGCATCAGCCTTCAACAACACCTGGTCCTGAAGCTCTCGCCACCGTCTGAATTGTGCTCCGATGTTTACTATAATTTTAGAACTATAATTTTTATTTTAACTTTTTGGCATTGCATAGTGCTGCAGCAGGTCGCTTGATCGATATTAGTGAAAGATTTTATACATATAGCTATGTGTAGCTACTGTTAGGTGAACACGCAAGGTTAATCTCATTGCCGATTGGTTCGTGACATGAACCGGCCTATCACCGTGAAGTGGTTCACCGTGTAAACAAAACAAAAATATATAAACAAAAATTCAGGCCGAATCACAGCAGCTCTTGCTATGATTATTACAAATTAAGAATGACCATTACCTACTTCAGCTTTAATTCTGTAAAGGCTATTTTCTATGCATTTGATGCTTATAACATTTCTTTCCCTGTATAATGACATCAAAATTAATAAACAGCATGCAAAACCTGTAGCAGAAGGCAAGTTGGTGATTTATAGCTCACACGTGAAATTTCTAGCATTGTGGGATTTTTTGCTCACTTTCCCTTATGGATACAGAACCCTGCCCTGACTCACAAGAAAGCTGGATTCTGAGAACAAAAGCACACAAGCAGAAGCAGGGGCGAAATTCGACTCCGAGCACCAGCAGCCAGGCCTTCTGGAGTGAAAGGAGGACGGCACACACCCCAGAGAGCCATGCTCTGGAGTCCGCCCGAAAGGGAGGATGAGGAAAGGAGGGGAGAGGCGGGAGGGCTCAAAAATAGGAAACCAGCTGCGGCCGAAAAAACACTGAACCGCAGCAACGTCCTCTCCACCAATGGGGACGCGGCAAGCTCAGCTCGCGCCATATAAGGCGCACGTACACACGTACACTCACGTTCAAGGCCATGCGCGGCGCGGGGAGAACAGAACTGCCACGGGAGGCATCGTTTTCGAAAAGAGAAAGCTAGGCAGAAGCACTGAGCAGGCAAAGAGAGTGGAAAACATGACAAAACCCGAGTTGATTTTAGACTGAAAGAAAATGGATACTACATACAAGGGTGATGAAGGGAGTAGCACCACGCATATTAATTACAGCTCAATATTACAAGATAAATGAGGCACGCTTTAGTTAGCCTTGTGAAACATCAAATACAGATGCATCTGACTATTAACATGTTTAAGCTGCTTTTTTTCCATGTCGTTAATACTAGGCCTACGACTAAAATATAATACGCTTGCTTCAACTTACTGACTGTCTTTGTAAGCCAATAACCGGACAGTCTTAGACGTGTGCATTAATACCTTCTGCACACTGCATGTTATTGTAAACCAATGGAGATCGATTACCCAAATACCTGCCCGTGACACTGCGATTATGTTGAGCACGGTAAACAATGGTATAGACTTAAATGCCACGACCTCGGATTGTAAACAGATATGTTTTGTTATTACAGTTTTAAGTGTTTGCTCGTTTTCCAAACAGGTCACTGTTTACATAGTATGAGCAGACCGTGTAGCGTAACGTGCTGATGTAATGTAGTAATTCAGGTTTTTTTACCCACAGCTGTAATCAGCAGAGGTCATTTTTCTACTGTTGCTACAATGCAACGGAAGGGAGGGAGGTTGTTAAAGGAATTCACAGGCTGGTGTTGCTGTGCTGTTTCCCTGCAGAGAGGCAGCCGCTCTTGGGCCCAGTTTCAGCACGCACATTTCTAACACCGGGGAGGTGGGAGAGCCTATATTTTCATCAAGATGACCAGGAGTTTGGCAATATTAGTTTTTGCAAATGAAAAACAACGGATCCAAAGAACCACTATGCTGAATCTCATCAGAAAATGTGATCAAACAATCTCGGACACAAAAACGGATTAGACTCTTTCAAAACTGGCCCCACTGTTCAAAGTAAACTTCACCCTAATTCTGTGTAATCGCATTTTATTGACCCTTTGCACATAGACATTTTTGTATATTCTGGTTGTCTAGATATCTTGTCACAGTTTTCATCTGAAGCATGTCTCTTTGACTCTGTGATTTGCATCCCAGTGTTGAGTTTCATGTCACCTGGTTAGATTTTTCCAGAACAGGAGATGGATATCTAGAAGTATGCAATGTTGTACATGTTGTGATATGGACCACATTATCAATGGACAGATCAATTTACCCTCAAAAATCACTTTGGCGTGAAGTTTCCCTTTAACAAATAAATTTTGCAATCAAAAACAATTTTTCATATTTCACTCTTCCTGCTTCTATGGTTGGAGCAAGTGGTTCACCGAACCGCAACAATCCCACATTCAAAAGGAAAGCTTGGTTCAAAGATTGCTGTTACTCAAGTCAATACACTTTAGAAGAGAGGAATTTACCAATTCTACATGTGACAGTGAACATACTTCATCCACACTGTAGTAGTTGGTAGTGATAAGAAAAAGCTTCATGAACACAAAAGTGGGCGGAACAAACTATTACTGACTCACTGGTTTGAACCAATCAGTGCGTCGTGCTTTTGAGGGAAACATCTTTTGATTGGTGGAATCAGCTCACTGTACCTCTGCCCATTGTGCTCAATCATTAAACTTCAACAGCAGTGCCTCGCTCATGATTTGAGCCTGTAAGCCTCAGGTCAAGAGTCTAACCATGGAAGAATTCAGACATCTGCATCACTGAGCCCAGAGGCCCTTAGCAACAGAGACATAGGGCCAAAGTGCAGAATTCCATCCCTGAGTTACATGAGGAAATAAAGGCAGTGAAGAGCTGTGTTGCTGGTTGCAGTATAAATAAAAAAAGGAATAGAAAGACACATTTTTATATGAAACCAAGTGAAGCTACAGAGCCAAAGAGGAGAAAGAAGTGGCTGAAAGCAATCAAAAGGGTGTAATAAAGAAAAGCTAATGCATACCAGTGCCAGGGCGAAAACAATTAGCATTAGGCAATTTAACCTTTACTGGTTGATGTTCAGTTAACTATTCAGCACCCTTAGCAATATTAAAATGATCCAGCAAGCGTAACATTATACCCTGATGAGGCCTCTAACTTTGCCGACTCCGATGGCGGCCGCTCACGCCGCTGTCCCGTTCCTACCTAATGGTTCCAGTTGGAGAGGGCAGAGGGCTCATCATGTTCCGCAGGTCGTTGTCGGGAATGTGGATTTTCAGCGGGGAGGTGGAGGGATAGAACGGCCTCACCGGAGACAGTGGGGCCTCCTCCTTCGGCACCTCCTTGCGGTAGAGTGCGGTGAAGTGGATCTTAATGACCGTGCTGGGAAACCGGAAGGTACACCTGGAAGAGCGGGAGGTACACAGGGAGGACGGGTGAGAATCCCTAACCCTGCATGTAAAAACAAGTGCCTTTCAGATAGCAAGAGCTCTCTAATCTTCAATAATCCTGAATATACACTCCTGAGGGTCAAAAATGATCAAAATTCACTTGAGACTAGCTAGCGAAGCTACACTGAGAAAGAGTGTAGCTTGCTAAATGTGTTGCAAGTTCTTGCAGAATAGCCAAGCAGCCATGAATGAACGCAACTGCAACAGGAAATGTTTACACAGACTTTGAGTCAGAAAGCCACTCCCACAGAGTCCAGTTTTGAAGGGCAAGCTTGGCACAAGTCCAATACATTTACAGAAATAGTATGGACTTCAGCTGCTGCATAGTGAGTTACTACCGTAATCACCCCTTTCCAAGTTGCAGTAAACCCAATTCTTTATAATTTGTAATAATATCAATGTTGTTGTTGTTGTTGTTAAGCTTGTGAAGAGTTAGCCGTGTACTACCATAGCCAAGTTGCAGTTTATAATTATAATTTGGAACGCATTACGATTATTTATTTATTTTTAAATGTTTTTATTTTTTTAACCAGGTAGGTCAACTGATTACTCAGATTTATTTTACAGTGGTGAACTTGGGAATTAAAACAGGTAGGAAATACAGGGGATTGGGTAGCCAATCAATTGTAGGAGGGATGACATGGTGGCCTGTTTTTTGTGGAAATCTGAAAAGGACAATGGGGTTAATATCCCACATGGTATGATACCTTGATTTAACATCTCATCTGGATGGGATAAGACTGCCACCTTAAATGACATCATATTGAGGTTTATGGTAACTGGTCTTCAAGTGTGAGATGATTTCCATACACAAATTACTGGATTTACATAATCATGTGTACATTTGCCTCATCAACAAAAGCACTGCTATCATTTGTCGAAGTATTTGTGACTTTGGGCAATGTGAAAACGTGTGTGGTTGTGCCGAGAGATCAGGTTTGAGCTACAGTAGATCAGTGCAGCCAACTAGTTTATCACCCATCCATGTTAAAAAATAAGCAGAATATAAGAGGAAACAGGAGCAAGTAAGGCTTTTACCTTTAAAATGCATTTAGAAACATAATTTATAAATGGACCTTGGTAACAGGAACTGTTAGCAGGCCACTGACCTGTGAAAACTCTCATTACACAAAGAAGCCATGGAGTGCAAATTAGAAGGTGAGTCCTTGATAATGGCCGCTCTCCACACAAGGCCATTTTTAGATCCTTTACTGAGGAAGTTTTACATGTCATTTTCCTCAAACATTTCACCTGATCCTCAATAATGGAAAACAAAGGGGATACAGCCAAAATTACAGTGTTGTTTTTTTGGCACTGCCGGATAATTATTTGATAACACACTGCGTACTGTAGGCCATACTTGATATGCATCAGCAGGCAAGCTAGATGTCTGCCCCCATTCAAAACGAGTTTATCAAGAAAAGACATTGCAGTGGCTTCAAAACAGGAATGCAATGCATACTGCAAACCTGTGCAACAGTAGATTGTTATTGAAGCACAATGTCATTAGCATCACTGTTGCTAATTGTGCAGAGTGGGGAAGTCTTTTCAGGTGGCTGCGTAAAGTGACACACCACCCTGCCCAATCAAAATCTTCTGGCACCAATTAAATTGCAGAAAGCTTATGGCAGAAAATTTAAAAGTTTTCCATATGGTGTAACATAGTTTCAGCATCTTGATTCATGACTAGACTGAGCACGAAAGCAAAGCAACACCATATAAAAAGCATACCTTCTGGGGATCACTGCCTGATTAATGAATGCCACCAAGGATAATGTACAGTGTGTGGATGGTGATTTTTATTGTCTAAATACTGAGTGAAAGGTTAATCATAAAAATAATACAAAACGTATAACTGCATTCAAAAACTTGAGGATGGCTTGCCTTGCTTTCCAGTCAATTCCAATTCATACCATACACATGTGCTTTATATAAATGATATACAGAGAAACAAACAGAACGTTTGCAGTTCAGGTCACCATTTGATCATTGTATACGTAAGTTAATAAACAATACAGCCCAGGTGATCACTGAATGTTTTCATGAAATCAGTCAGGTCGATTTTCCTATCGTAAATATTTTGCTTTAGAGCTCCAACCTCGGTCAGCCTCACTGCCCTTCTGCTAACATATGTTATCTTGAACAGATCAAAACTGCGTCAAACAGAGAGCTGAAACGGATAAAAAAGCATCACGTTTTCTATAGCTACCATCACGCCATGCACAGCATTGTCTGTTGTAAAACTACTTGGATAATATAAATGAACCAGGGTTGTTAAGTAAACATGCTATTTATCAACGGTAAATATCGTGAGGTGTTCTGTGTTTCTGAAAGCCTTTCCTTTTATCTGGAACGTGTGGCTATCAAATGCGTGGGCACACTGATACAAAATTAAACACAGTTCATTGGAGCGCGCCAGCACTGTTGCGGATACCAAGCCAATCGCATGGGAGATATGCCGTTTGGAGTTGCGTCTTGTGATATCTTCGAAACCTCTTATCGGTGGTTGAGTCACGAAAATACTACCGGTTTCTTCTCGGGCGTGACGTCGGATGTTTACGTTCAGTGGACACACCTCCGCCCCACCCCTTTACTGTTGTGCTAATTTAGCTAGTCTACATAGCTAGTTACTATCAGCTAATATCTACCGAGAAATCTAGAAAAACAAAATAACAGCGATGAGCTGTGTTTATTTCGTAAATAATAATAACTGTAAATCTAATAATATTCAATTAGTAGTACCTACTATTGTACGCAATGTTTGCAACAATAGTAGGTACTTGTATAAATTAAAGATTTATATTTCACACTGGTAAGTTAGTGAATTAATATAATAAAGTTGTAATACCGTTAAATTAATAACTTGAAAAAACTGATGTAGTGTCAATGCTGTAGAACAGTCAGCCTTAGAAGACAGTGTATTGCAAGCCTTACAACTAAACGTTAACTTGAATTAGCTGTGTAACCACAACACGCGGCTGTTGGGGCCATGCCAAAAAATATGCCAAACACTTTGCAACACACCCCTTTCCGTCCAGCGTTCATAAGGCAAAAACAAGGCCCGGTGTAGCTGGATATCTAGCTCGCGAGCTTGTGCAAGTCGTAGGGTTTGCTGCTTTGTCGAAGTAAGGATTAATATTTGCTCGGCTGGATCACGGTTGTGTGTAGCTAATGCTACCTAACACATGTTTCTATTGCATCCCCATAAGGTTATCAGAGTCCAAAATAGCAGATATGTGTATAAGGTTAGCAGCATTGTTAGAGAGCCAATTTTAAAAATGAGGTGGAAATTTTGAGATTGCAAGTGCAGGGAAAAATTGTCTATGTAGTAACGTCAATTACCACCACCACAGCAGCATTGCAAACTTTAATGCAGGCTACCAATGCGCGCATTATTAGAAGTGAGAATACAGTTAGCCAACAAGCAGTAGTTACACACTTACTCTCTCGGTAGTTGAAAAAGGGGAGCGCCTCTCCTCTGGAATACACCGTCTACGAACACACCATTCTTCCCTAGGCACCGTAGGTAAAAAAACGGCTCTTCAAAAGTTATCTGAAAATGTCGCCGAGATATGAAACTTGAATGGCCCATGTTGACATCTACAGACCCGTGCGATGAATTCCGACCCACGGTCACAATCCTGTGGCGCATGACGAACTCGAAATCCCTGCCTTCCAAACGCGCAAGGGCCTGGGGCGCTGAGGAGAGCGCCATGGATGCCGAATTCGAGGACAGAGTGTACATGGGTGCAGCTGCCACTCTGACCGGGCTACACGGGGCAGATTTTAGAGCCAGCAATGCTCGAGCTCCAGTATCGTCTGCAAAATCAGCCATTTCTTCTGGGAAAATGCACCGGGAACAGCAGTGCTACTACTAAGAGTAAACTCAGTTGCTGCTGATGGTGGACAGACACAACACGGATCGGGTAAACGCAAATACCCGTAGTGGAGCCCTTGGAGTTGGCAATGAAAAACATTTCGTTTTTTCATTCTTAGAAAGCTATACTGTAGCCGACGTGTCTAATTTGCTAAGCAATTCATGTCATTCCAAGTGGAATTACTCAGAAAGCCCGGGAATTCTGTATTTCCACACCACGTATATAACTCTGACTGTATTAGCTGAACTGTGTGTGCGCGCCCTTGCTTTGCACCTCTAAACGAGCCATAAAAATAAATCTAGAAAACAAAGACTGGTGAAAATGAGTGGTTGTAAATTTCGTGCTTCAGCGTTCAGTTTGTAACTGCAATTATTGTATAAGTATGTATAATGTATAGGCCGACCGTACAGTATGAACCTTAAAGAGTTAACAAACTATTTCCTGGAATCGGACGACACGTGCGTTACATGTGGCATGAGTGTAATGCCAAAATGTTCAATAATGTTGGGCCAGTGTATAATATATTAATCTGGAGCCTTCGGTTGATTCCCAAAGTTGTATTTTTAATCTAGAAATGAACATTCTGTGTTATTTAACGCGGTCGCTGATGTGTTTAAAGAACTCCATATACTGACGTCAGTGATTTTTACAGCCAGTCCTCGTCCTGTGTTTATAAACACGAAAGTACAAGAGATCGGAAAAACCTGGATAGTGGAATAAATTGCGGAGAACCTGGAGCTATAGAGCACCTACACAGAAGTCCACTAGATGTCAGTGTTTATGAACACGTGCCAGAGGTTGCTGTCAATCTGTTAGATGATCTACTGCTATTAGGTTGTACAGGGTTCCCAAACGTCTAACGTTTCAAGGCACGTTCGACTTTCTTGCCTGGTCCAGGGTGGACCATTTGTAGCTATTGTGTAAACTAAATGTATTTTGCTTGCATTGTGAGCGAACCCTATCACTTCCCCATTAAATTGTTGTTGCTGTGAGTGTACCATATCATATCAAGACTTCACATGCATCCATATGGCCCTATCAAGCACACAAATTAATCTATGACTATGTGTTCTGTATCAGGATGACTTGTCTTTTGTTTGCCTTGTAAGTCAGACCCAACTGTCTGTGGAATTCCTGTCATTGTGAGTGTATGATAGCAGATTATGTATTTGTACACGGAAATTGGAAACATTTTTGGTTTTCATATGAAAGGTATTTGTGCTAAAGGGAAAAAATTAATTCACAAATATGCATGCATTTGCACAAATCAGTGCACATTCATGAAATGACAATTTATAAGACACAAGTTGAAAGATGTTTATGGATAGAGAAGCACATTTGTGGCTTGTCTCTTATTTACTGTATGGATCACGATTCAGGCAAATTTCAATAATATTGAGACTAATCTCTCTCCTTATGGACTTCATTTATCCTCATTTATCCTCCGGGACACACGTATGCAGGTTCTGATAGAGTACTACAAATCAGTTCAGGTCAAAAACATATTTTGAAAACACCAAGCTAAACATGTTGGCTACCTCAGCAGACAAAGCTTTTTTGTTCAGGTGGAGGAGGATACATCACGTTATCACCAGAATACATCTAATTCTGATACTATATCAATAATTTCTGGCTGAGGTCATACTTCAAAAACAGTACCAAGCTAAATATGTAGGTTACATTACAAGCAATTCAGATGGTAATGTGTACACATCACATTATCACCAGAAAACACCAGGATTTAAACTTACCCGAACATCCGAGAGCCTCCTCTGTTTCCTCCCCCAGCCTGGATCGAATCGTTTTATCACTGTAGGCCCGGTCTTTAATATTATACAAGGGTGTCCTCCCCTCGATCAGAGACCCCAGCCTGTTTTCCACGTCCTCAGTCCAAAATGCCATGGTTACAGCAGACAACAACACCCGTGCAGAACACTGTGGAACAGTTGCTCTGTCATTAGCGTATCTGTGGTTTAGAGTTTAGCATGAGTTTAAACCCGCGGTGTGCTGAACAGGTCACATGATCCTGTAAACCCTACTGCTGTGTCCTCAGAACCTGTGGTTTAACATGCACGTGCATTTTAGCCTAAAACCCCCGTTGCTGTGTCTTGTTGATATCACCCAAGTGCCAGTAGAGGTCACTTTAACCAAGGTTTAAGTTAAACCTGCTACACACATGGTTTAAAGAGAAAGGTCTACTGCTCAGATCTTTTTAATATTTCAAAAATGTCCACACAATGTATGACATTATGTGGACTACTCTACATAACTACTCCAGACCAAATGCAATATTGTGTAATTAAATACATGTAAAATGTGTCATATCTACCTCAATCAAAAACTGCTGAAAGTTTCAATGAGAATAACACTGTGCCACTGCATGATATTATAACCTGCTTAAAGTTATGCACTGATTTTCAGCTTTAAACGTCAGAACATTTTCAAAACAGTGATGTGATGATGTTCCCTATGCCAACACAAAAAGTGTGAGCAAATAAAAAGAAACCCTGTTCATTGTAAATTTATTTGCACCAAACAGGAAATAAAGTAAGTTAACAGTGCCCCGGCACTGCTTAAAACCATAATGCATAATGTAAAAGGATATAATGATGACATCTAAAGTACATCTCATACCAGTAAAATAGCACTGTCCAAAATGGTGTGAGAAAGTGTTCCGTTCGCTTTTGAATACAGTGATTTGTAACAGAGTGAGCTATTCTCTAAGGAATTGCATGAGCACAAACGCCCACACTGTGGGAAATATGCCATTTTGGCTGCGTGACATAAGTCCACCGAACAGTTGATTGTATTAGCACCCGGGAAAGCGTTGCTGTTTGCTCCCTGTCTGTGTGAATAGAGCTGGCTTTATCTCCAATGAAATCTAATCTTTTTCAGTTCTCATACGGCACGTCCAGCAAGTCTTGTTTACTACTCAGTATTTACCCTACAACTCACCATTGGACCATAGAAGTTGATACCTCATACCCCTAATGAGGAAGGACTGACAAACTCCAACCTAAATGGTTAAGCCGTTTAATCTTTTGACCTTTAAGCTTTGACCTTAATTTTGAATAACCTTTTAATCAAGTCCTGTGCTTTTAAACATCTGGAAGACCTAAACATTTTTATTGAACTTTATTGAATTTGTTACCTACCTCTGTTTTAGCCCAGCACTACTACTGTACACCTGAGTCTACTTATCAATGAAGACCACGCTAAGTTAGTTAGTTGAATGGGCTAAAACAAAAACCCGCAGCCACTACAACCCTTTTTGGATAAGATTGTACACCTCTGGTATAAATGAAAGATCTGTGGCCACAGACTATACTAGCTGCACTAGCCGGATTTTCAGGTGAAAGGTAGATGTGCTTTGGTCCAGTCAAAGGATGTAATTAAGTCAGCTAGAACAGAGTTTTTTTTCTTCCATTCTAACAATTTATTGTTTCCCAGACTTATGAGTAAGGAACCATATTGAAGAAATTCTTATCCATTGCCAGCAGTTAATTCATGTTGGCAAAGTACCTGAATCAGTCCAGTCACACCCTCATGAATGTGATGTAATTTTATGCAAGCATGTTATAAACTTCCTGAGTTGGACACATCTGGAAAACATAACATGTTGTAACATGCCATGCCCTTTTAGACCTTTGTGAAAGTTTGCTGTAAATCTCTTCCAGTAAAATGAGTCAAGATCCCCCCTCCTGAGAGGTAACATCCTTTGTTGCAACAAAACCGGTAAAACCGGCTTGTCAACTTTTTAGAGAAGATTTTTCACGCTAAAATGATTACATTTCTGGTATGGGGTACACATATATCTGCATTGTTTTTTTTGTAGTTTTGTGGTTCGAAGTTAAAGAACTTATATTACAAATCTCTGAGTTAAAAAGAAAGATCTGGGGCAATAGGGACAGGAAGATTTGAACACGTACATTTTATGTTTAATGTGATGTAAGGTTTGTCAGAAAAGTCCAACATACATTTTTAACAAACTTATCTAGACTGTGCTGGCTGCACTGGCTTTATTTTCAAGAAGAATTAGGTGACATCAGGGAGGCAGTTTTACACCAAGTACGTCACATATCCATGAATGACTCACTGACATTTCACACAGTTACGTAAAGCACCTGACACTTGATGCAAGAGCCTGTAACCGGCCTATTACAGAGGAGCTCTATTGAAATTTAGGAAACAAAGAATCTTCTTTAAAATAATTAGTCAGGAGACCCACTACAATGAGCACAATGAACTCCTCATGACAACAGGATGAGTATTTTATTAAAAGATTATTGTGCATGTATACTCCAAGCTAATGCTACCTGTCAGAGAGAATGTGTGTTGCAAAAAGAAACAAAATACAGCTTAATCTTTTAGTTGAGAAAAAAAAAACTTCCACTTCCACTGTGTTTGAGCTTCTGTTACCAGGATTATAACAGTAGTCAAGGGTTCAAGAAGAGAAATCATTTTATTTTGGGTATGTCATTTTCAGGCTTGTGTTAAAAAGGGAGGGTGATATACACTATAAGGAGTTAATCACAAATATAATTTCCACTATTAAATGAATTTTCACATAGAGCAATGTTGCACTACAGCCTAAATGTGATTATTAGTATCATGTGAGTGATGCCCCATATGTAATGCCAGGTTCACAGGGTAGGATTGGCTAAGAAGCCCCACCGTAACAGTGTTGCTCTTACAGTGATAGCCTACATAGGTGAACAAATATTAAAGTAACAAAAGAGATAAATCAGCTGTATATAACTTCAGAAAAAAATATAATGGGTGCAATCATGCGAAATGGTAGCAAAAATATGTGTAGTGATTTGAACCATTGACAAGCCTAAAAAAAGCAAGTAATTAAAATAATTACCATTAGCAATAAAAAGAGCTACAAAACCTTCGGAAATTACATAACCACAAATGTTTTATGGGCAAACATGTTCGTCAGTAACGTAGAGTTTTTCTCTGTAATTGATTCTGAGTGAAATTTAGAAGGCTGATAGTAACAAACCCTTTCTGTTTATTCTTTGTTGTTTGCTGGAATACGCGGGACAAGCTTCAGCTTGATAGGTTTTTTTGGTTGAAGAAATCCCTGAGCTTCCAATTCGAGCGGGATCTGTTAGGAATCATGGGATATTATTACACATGTAATCTCATATTCTAGCACTAGGACTAGGTGCTTTCACAGACCAATCACCTATATACGGTAAATATATGTGCTTAACACAGGAACTATACCACAAACGCTAACAGAAAAACTGTAGAAGCCCAAATATAAATTTAAAATTGAAATAGCAGTGAAATCTTTTAGCCACCTTGGTGAAAACATAGTATCACCAGGCTTGTCATTTCTTATCAGGGGTGGTCCAAAGTTACTTTTAAATATGGGCAAGTTACATTACATGTACTATACAAGTATGAGGAAAGTGTTATGTTACGATAAAAAGTATCTGGCTTGTGAGTATTATATATTTCAATACAATATATGAACTTTTAGACAGCATTTCATCACACATGTCCACTAAACCAGCCAGGTAGATCTGAGGTCAGGAAGGGGAAACATTTACAGTAAGCCAAGCAGTCTCACCGGAGTGTCCTCGCAGACAGCAAAGCTGAAGTTCTGGAGTATCTGAACCAAGGCCAGCTTCATCATGATAACGGCAAACCTCATTCCGATACAATTTCGAGGACCAGCTCCGAAGGGCAGGTAGGCATAGGGGTCAATGCTTTCTTTGTTGTCCTTGCTAAATCTGGACGACACAAAATAATACTGCATAGTTTTAAAAAGCTACATTTTAACTTCATATAAATTATTTAATTTCAAATCCAATTTTGTGTAGTGAGTCAAAACTACAAAAAATGTATCACTGTCCAAGTAGATTGCTCTGTACATTTATAAAAGTTTCCAAAATATTCTGTAATTTTGCACCTTTTCACAGGCTAAGTGGTACCGATTGTGCTAGGCTGAATAAAAATGTATTGTGACATGTTACGTGAAATGCTCTATACAAATAAAAGGGATTTGACTGAATAAGGCTTGGTGGGGACCGGGGAGCTCTACCTCTCTGGCTTGAACGTTTCGGGTTCAGGCCACAGCGTGGGGTCATGGTGCAGGCTGTAGGCAGGGATGGCGATGACGGTTCCTTTTGGAATGGTCACCCCGTTGATCTCCACGGTTTTCTTGCACATCCTCTCGACTCGCAGACCGATGGGGTACATCCTCATAGACTCGTTAATCACCATGTCAAGGTACTCCATCTGCATCATTGCTTCGTACTTGATTGGGGCCT
This sequence comes from Anguilla anguilla, assembly GCF_013347855.1. Classification (NCBI taxonomy): domain Eukaryota; kingdom Metazoa; phylum Chordata; class Actinopteri; order Anguilliformes; family Anguillidae; genus Anguilla; species Anguilla anguilla. The sequence goes on from NC_049217.1 coordinate 13,351,900, forward strand.
TGCAGAAAAAAAACAGAAGACGTGAAGTCTGGAGGCCATTGTTATTATTATCATTATTATTATTATTATTATTATTATTATATATACAATACTGGCACAAATTATGTAAGCACTGCATTTATAAACAGAGTCTGATGATGAATGCACTATTTTGCAACAATTTTTTTGCCACAATAAATGTAATATGTAATATGAACACACAACAAAAATGAAAAAAATAATTATCATTTGTGTCAAAAAAGCAATAATCATTACACCCTCCTATATGTATTAGTTCATACCTTCATAATTCAGTAGTCTAATGTATCATACTTTCGGAAATTTTATAATCACCTTGAACACGCATTTCTGTCCAGTATTTTTCTACATATGATGGTAATATCCATGCAAAGATGGGATGGGAATGTTCATCCCCACATCGAGTACCAGCTTTAGTAAAAAATATATTTTTTAAAAGAGTACACTATAGCACAGTAGTCAGTCACCTTGTTGGGAAAGACTTCATCAATCTCATCTTGCAGTTTCTTCTGGATATCACGTCTGGTTGCCATGAGGTAGGCAATGAATGAAAGCGAGCTGCTGCTCGTCTCATAACCAGCAAAGATGAATATCAGTGCCTGGGACAAGATCTCATGATCTGTCAGCCCTATACACAAACCACAAAGGAGTTACTGTGGTTTATATATAGATAAAAAAATATAAATATATGTGATGGGGAAAAAAGGAAAAACAATTAAGATAATTAAAAATCTCACTTTCTTTGGCTTTACATGAAGTACATGTTCAGGCTTCAGACCCAAAGCCCATAATGCCCCTCTACCAGCCATTTCAATGCCCTCGGGTCATGAAAAACTTCTGGAAATCTAAAATGTCCGTCTTCACACGTTAAAACTGTCTGGGCCAATTAAAAATATACATTAACGCTGAGCTAATAAATAAAAAAAAAACCCCAGGAAGCAAACTCTCCCTTTAAATTCAACTTTTAGGAAAATAAATGTTTCAAGCGTTCCATAAACACTGTCAAGAAAACCATGAAAAATACCTTTCCCTGACTTTTCTTCAGTTGAAGTCGCTCCTTCCTCTGAAATCTGAGAGTCAACCATCAACTGCAGGAAGTCTACTCGACTCTACACAAAAGGGAAATTAAAATATCAATATTTACATTAATATGATCAAGACATAAAGCTCCAAAAAAGCCAAATACACATCATATTCAGCCACAACATATTCAGCAAACAGAATTTGAATTTAACACACACACACACATACCTTGTGAACGTTCTTTTCCCGATCTGCCTTGATTTTTCGAAGTGAGTCAAGGAAGAAATCCGCACTTGATGTGGGGAACAAAGACACTCCCAGTTTTTCCATCAGTGGAGTGAGGAAGGGAAAGAGAACTGAACAGTCAAAGAAAAGAACAAAATAAGAAGCATCAGTGACCACTATTGTGGGAGAGGGCCCCACCCATATCCATGCATAGACTCCACTGGAAATGCACACCCACATCCTCCACAGGGTTACATCCTGATTAAAAATACAGAGAGATATATCCATATTTTCCCACTAAATTCAAAGAAGGTGAAAGCAGTAAAGGAATGACAGATGGAGATATCCTTTCTGGAATATGCCATTGGCTGTTCTCTGAATCCAGGTGTGGGATTTTAAAAGTCATCAATTTTATTTTATGCAGAAACATTAATGCAATTCAATGACAAAAAAATACCCATACACCTAGAGCAGACAATGACTTTTCAAAAATGGTCACTTTTGGCCAGAAATCCATATTATTTTTGTATTAGAAACTAAAGCCTTTTAAAAAGTTGGTACAAAAAAGGAAGTGATTTTGATGAGTGAAAAATGACACACATTCATAATTTTCCATTCTCTGCAGATGTTTTTCAAGTGCCAGTTACCTTTAAATGTGTTCCATATATTTATTTACCTACACATACAATAGGCAGTAATTTGATTATGCATTCTAATAATATATCAATAAATAAAGAAAAGGTTTGGCATCTTACCCACAAGAAGAAGAAAGGGATTTAGAAGATCGAACTTGACCATTTTTTTGATGTGGGCAACAAAGGGGTCACCAGGGTTGTTGAGGGAGTCGATGTCAACACTGAATGCTGTACTGGTGACAACGTCCATGCTGTATGAACCAAAGAAACTGAAGAACCCAGACAAACAGGTAAATACATGTATATTTAGAGCAGGACCACTTTGATACAGACATAGAAATGCTTTAGTTGACAAATGTGAATAACATTAATTGAAACAAAAGCTTAACACCTATCCTGTTGTTGTGCTCTTTACAAAATAATCTATAGGTAGTGACCTTTTGGGTTGAGAAAATAAATATTATATATTTGTTCCTTCTGTTTTTCCGCAATTACTGAACACATACTGCATTGTCAAGTGATACTGAACCCATTCTACTGTGCAATTTCTTGTGAAACCTGGATGTACTTGCTGACACAGACCAAATGATTTCATATAACATAGTAAACTTTGACATATGGCTTTATTATACCAAAGCCTCACATACTCTTTGACTTCCACAGATTCATCATGGTTAACTTTCTTCTGTAGACTCTTGATTAAATTATTTGAATGTTGTGTCATTATGGCAAACATCTGTAAAAAAAAAAAAAAAAAAAAGAATAAAAAAATTAAAATTATATATATATATATATATATATATATAATTATTATTATTATTAAAATACTAGAGCCTACTAATGGAAAAAAACATAGAATTGCATTAGCTATGTCCAGAAATTACAGTATTTTAAGCAGGGATGACTGAGACACAAGGGACAACCAAGTGAAAGAGCAGGAGATCAAGGTCACCTCCTTCAGCCGGCCACTGGTAAACGAGGGGGACAGAACACTGCGAATTCTCTTCCACTCATCGTCTTCAGCGATTGAGACAGCATCATAGAGAGAACCATTCAGGCCTAGGTTCTAAAGAAAAAAACACACACAAATGCAGCGAACACCATGAGTATTGTGACTGCCAAGGCAGTTCCTAGATTGCTTCTAGTATTCTGAGCATCTTAATTTCTTCTTTGCTTTAAAAACCTACACATGAAATCAACATACTATCTACTCCGAAGTGCCAATTAAACCCCTCTGTCCCACCCCTTTTGAGAAAACCCTTTGAATAAAGAATCAATGTCTTACTCTTCTATTGGTGAAAACTGAGTAGCATTCCTTGACCAGAATGGTTTTGATCATTCCAGTGTCCATAATGGCCAGTATTGGCTGTCTTCCATCGTAAATCCTGCGGGGGGGGAAGGAATATTTAATTAATCGCTTGACACATTTTGTTTTATGGCATCATGTTCAACCATGGAAAATAAGGATTCAAGCAGCTGACCTACCCCCATATTTTTCCATATCTTTCGTAGCATTCTGTGTCAAATTTAATAAAACCCTAGAAGAAAACAAACAGGAACTTAAAAAGGAACCTTCCCTGTATTCCGGTAGTTAAAGCCCTCTTCTGATGAGCAAGCAAAAAGGATCGTTACCCCCACGTGAGGCAGCGCAACAATGAGGGTTGCTAAGGCAGGGCTCTTGCAGTACCCATGGAGAAAGTACTTAACCCGCATTCTCCCCTAATGCAAGCCACCCTAGTTAAAAGAATCTATAGAAGGAAAGACGTGTTGCATGTTGCACAGAGTATAGCTTACCTTTCTGTATTCTAGAAATGTTCCAATAAAGGGAAGAGGTTTTGGTCCAGGGATTCCTAGTTTTTTGAAGACTCCATAAGGTGCATACCCATACCTACAAGGCAAGTTAAGGAGGAATGACTGAAAGAGGTAAATTGCCGATCTACAGGTGTTCTTACTCTAACCTATCAACATGAAATACTTTTTTGTTTTACAATGTCAATTAAACAGAAAGTCTCCTACAACACACACTAATTAGTTACATAAAAAGTTATATGAAGAAGTATTTATTTCACAACGACTCAACTATTTTAAATAAAACTTGAGCGCATTAAGAAGAAAAAAAAACCCAATTACAAAATCCACACTCCAAACTTTGTAGGTAAAGCCTATTGATTAAAGGGACATTCTGGATTGCAATTTCTCTCCAAAATCAAATTGTCTCAGTTTTGTCACTTGTATAATTATTACAGATCAGGTTTTGAACCTACCTCAATGCAGCGTTTTGTAGTGGGCTACTAATGTGCCTACGTGCCTTCTTTTTTGTATTCTAGAGAATTAGACTGATGTTCTCCACTTCTGTAACTACGTCGCTCTGAATAAGAGCGTCTGCCAAGTGATTATAATCGTGGTAGTTGAAAACGGTAAATCCAACAGTTCCTATTAAGTTTGTCACGCTCATCTTGGTACTTTGTACACAGTCCTTAACGTTCATTTATGAATCGATGTTTATTCTTTAATTGAATCAGAAACCCAAAACACATATTCCTCAAAAAGAAAAGAGGGAACTTCCGGAGATAAACTGCAAGACTTCCCACGTAGTACGCGTAGAACGTTGTATAACTCGATCGACTGAGCAATCTGTGGCACTTTGTTTATGAGGTGCTGACTTATACTAACAAACGTATTAAATATTCACTAACATAAAGTAGCTAAATAATAGGGGATGCAGTGACATCCCCGTGGACACATGATGTTTAGGGGATTATTTTGGAATATCGATATTGAAGTGCTTTAACTCTGAACGACTCAGAGTTAAAACAATCGGTGAAGCATAATATACTTATATACCATTCCGCGTCATTATTCTGACATGTCTGTGAGATGCTTTTATGAGCAGCTGAATTTCGACAACTCAGGGAAATGTCCATTATGAAACTTCGCTGCAGTCATGAGGTAAATGTAGACTACAAAAACTGCTCATTCCATGACATGGTTCCACCACTGGTATACGTACGTTCTTTCCGATGTGTCTCTTAAACTGAAACACTTGGAATTAATTATTAAATTAACCGAACACACATAACGATTGTTAAGATTCGTCCTACTTACAATACAGCCAGGGCTAGCAGCGTAACAATCAGAACCCATGTCTCCGTGGGGAAAAAGGGAAGGTAAGTCATTGCTGAATGAGGCTAAATGAGTCCAACTCGCCTTCAAGATGGCTTTTCTGAAGTCTGGTGCAGAATGACATAAGCAAAACACCAAGTTCATTCTTAGGTCGGAGAATTACTCCCATCCCTCTCAAGGTTACCTCCATGGTTGCCAGATCCGCGCAAAACACACAATTCCACTAACGCAGCATAATTCTGGAATTATGTTTTATAGCTGTTAAGTATTATCTATCTTTTTTTCCTCTTAATTAGGTGTTTTTAATGTTTAGACTAGTGATTGATTAATCTTGTAAGCCACAGTATGCCAGAATGCTACAGTATATGTATGCAATAAAGATAAACATTCCCAGGTTCATTTTGTTCTATGTTGCAAACAATTACATAAAAACAGGTAACAATTATTTTCGATCAAATTAAAGACTGAGCTTAACCAATATGCTCCTAATTAGGTTGTTGAACACGTGTGTAATTTCTTTCATATTTTTTTCCTTAAAGGATGTTGTTTGAGAACTGATTTAACTGACCAATCGACTGAACTGAGTTTTTTTTATTTTTTTATTATTATTGCAGTGCATCATAAGGTATCACTCCCCATGAAAGTTTCTCACATTTTGTCCTGTTACACCATAAAAGTTTTAACATATTTTTCCCATAGTCTGAAATAGTTTTTCACCAACATAAATTCAACAGTTATGAGCATAAAAAATAAAAATCTTTTTTTTAAATGAAAGACATTTTTTTTTCACGGTATTCACGCCACTGTTTGAAATATAGGGGGAGCCATGAGGAGCCCTTTTGGGTGGGGGTGGAGGGCTGGCTCAGGAAAATGTTAATTAACCATTCTGAACAACACTCTACCCTCCACGTGATTGCAATTTACCCTCCCACCAGCTCTCTGTGATTGCAATAAACCACCCCCCCCCCTCCTCTAGCAACGCCACACCAGCGGTATAATGGTTACATTAAGCTGTGATATTTGTAGCTCCACGCCACAGCCTACAACACATATGATGTCTTAGGAGAGAGCAAGAGGAATGTCAAGGACATACTTGTGTGCTGTTGGCATAACAGTGGAAATTGAATTTCCTGAAGGTTGCTATCTAAATGGGAGCATGTAGATGATGGATATGATTGGTCTGAGATCTGACTCTTGGGGGGGGGGGGGGGGGCAGGGTGCCGAAGGAGGGTGAAAAATTGATGCTCAAAACAGTCCTAGTTAGGCCTGTGTGGTCCTAGAGGTCTACCTGTCCACCACACCATCAAATACTACACTCTGGACACATGCTGCCCACTGTACACCAGTGGGGAAAGGAGTACCTGCTTTTTGAATTCATGAAAACTTCTGCTCTTAATTATTTTAACAGTGCAATCATTTATGTGAACTAACATTTTACCTACCTTTCTTGATAAGTTGAGGAATGACAGTAGAACACTTTTCTTGTAACTGTCCTTATGTAAAGTACATTTCTGTGGTCTAATCTAAAAGTAAACTGGTGTATTGGTGTATACAGCTAATTAGGTAACTTGACTATGTCCGAATCAATAACCTGCATCACACTGGCCTACCAAGAATGTTGGAGTTCGCCACCCCCAAGTGAAGACAATGTTTTTTTCTTTTCAATTGAGTCTTTTAAACATGGGTAATAAAGACAAGCATTTTATTTAATTTGTTAATTATTTTATTGTATGACCTAAAGCAATTGCTTGAACAACTGATTAGTAATCAGTAAACTAATTGTTAGTTCCAGAGCCACAATTTTAGGAATATTTGGATTATATCTTGAAAGTCAGGATATCCCAATCTTAACGGACAGCAGTTTTAAATATACCTAGTTCTGGACTGACAACTGATTCTGTGGACAGGAGCAATCCCTCCCAATTACCCAGCTGCTTCCAAATGAAGTCAGAGTGATTTCTCATTTCCAAACATCTGGGTTGCTATATTCTCCAGCCATAGCTGGCGCGATATTCAATTATCTGATAAGGTATCGTGTCTGTTAGCTGAAATAATCAAAAACATCGTACACGGCAGTACAAGGGGAGAGAAACATTCATATCATGTATAAAATTCAGCAGAAATGATTTCATGCGTTTTGGGTCACATTCGATTGAAGGTTTCATAATGAAGAAAAAAAGATCATACACGCATATTACATGTGGAAATAAAGAATCAACCAGCTAAGATCTCATTATTGTTTTCAGCTCGTGGGACCAGCTTCAGTGTTATGGGTTTCTTGGGCCGGTACAATGCACTCAATTCCAGCGGCAGCTGAAAAATTAAGGAAGGGCATGCAAAACATTACTTAGGTTATTTTATGACCCCAGGGCAAAATGTATAGCTTAGCATTGATAATATATTTTTACGACCATATTGTAGTGTGGCAAAGACCCTCTGCAATTGCTTTTTTCCCCTTTGCATTTTAAAGTGTTCGTTAAGCTATAAGTCGTGTCTGTTCTGTATGCATATTCACATATTCCCTCACCTCAGTCTCCTTACATGTTTCCACATCAAAGTTCTGAAGCAGCTTCACCACAACGATCTTCATGACCAGTAGAGCAAACCTAAATCCAATGCAATTGCGTGGGCCTACTCCAAATGGCATGTAGGTGTAGGGATCAATGCTGTCCTTGTTCTCCTTACTGAACCTGTGCAAATAAGTACAAAAATCAAGAAAATGCCTGGGATGGTTCATCATAAAAATGTAAAAATGAGGACTTTGTGGCAGAAAAAAAAAGTTTTGAGATGTGAAGCTTGTATTGAAGCCAGTTTGAAGCCTTACGGTGATAGTTACCCTAAGGCAGGGATCTTCATTCCTGGTCCTAACGGGCGGGCAGGGTCTTCTGGTTTTTGTTTTTGCCTTAATATCAGCAACCATTTTACACCCAAGAAACCAGGTGAAGTAAGTTAACTACGTAATCGACTGCTTTAATTCATCAATTAAGTGGCAAATCACAAAAACCAGCAGGCCCTGTGGCGCGTGAGGATCAGGCCTGCCCTGAGGTTTTGTTTTAATGAGTGCTACTGCCATCTTCTCTTTGGCATGCCCTGACAGCAACCGGCAACCAGCGGGGGCCTGCCTGGGAGGTCATTACCTCTCCGGTTTGAAGGTTTCGGGCGACTCCCAGATTTTCGGGTCGCGGTGCAGGGCGAAGGTGGACACTGTCACCAGCGCGCCCTTGGGGATTGTCACCCCATTCACCTCCGCAGTTTCCTTGCAAACCCTTTCGATGCGTGGGGCGGTAGGCCAAAGGCGCTGGGACTCATTGATGACCATTTCCAGGTACTCCATCTGCATCAGTGCCTCATACGTGAATGGAGTCTGGAGGTAGTTCAGAACGGAAAGCTGGAACTCAGTGGCAGACTTAGGTTTTATTGACGTTATGCTTGTTCATGTCTCTGTTTTGCTTCATGTCTTTTTTTGCTTAGAAGAAATAAATCTTTGTTAGTTGTCAGTCTCAACCCCTTCTTGTTGACTCCAGTGTGTGTGCAACCCCACAAGCAATTTCTGCCCTAGATTATGGGAGTAAGAACCTCTGCTCTGGTGGATCTATGTCTCAAGACCACTGAGTTCAGGACCGGTATCAAATCCCTGTGTTTCCCATATGCTAGAGCTAAGTCTCAAACCCCTTGATACTCACACCAAAGCAGGTACCAACAGGACCTTATATTTGCCTTGCACCAGGGTCTACATATTAGGGTGCGTAAGCAGGGGCACCCTAATGTGTACACCTTGCACCCTAGCTTTCCCCAGTACCTTTCTCCTTCGTTCAGTAATTTCTCACAAAGCTTTGTGACGAGACAGTTACCTTGTTGGGAAAGACTTCATCTATCTCTTCCTGCAGCTTCTTCAGACACTCTGGGTTGGTTGCCAGAAGATACAGCAGAAAAGTCAGAGTGGTGCTGGTGGTCTCGTACCCAGCAAGGACGTAGACAAAACTCTGGGAAAGTATCTCATGATCTGTCAGACCTGCAATGTACAGTACAGGGGATCTCACTGTTTACCTGAAGATCTAGAACGCAACCTGTTCCTTCATAAAAAAATAAAAAAAAAACTTTTAAAAAGCCTACCTTACGAGAGGCTTATTATTTCATTTTTACCTTTAACGAAATGATCGCCTGCATTTGTGTTTGCTTGTTCCACTGAAATTTCAGACTGAATCATGAGTCTCAGGAAATCCACCCGATTCTGTTGGGAAAAGCCGGGGGACTGTTTGAAGACAGTTGCTTGAAATGCGGCCTTAGCAGCACAACCCACTCACCAAGACAGAAAAAAGACTTTCCCGTGCTATATTAAGAGACACTTCAGAATAAAGTGGACAAATAATCCAATCTCGGTTGGAAAACTGAGGACACTGCTTTTTTTTCAAGAAAAACTTACACTGTCATCTTTGTGATGTTGATCCTTTACTTTGCGAATAGTGCTGTAGAAATAGTCAATAGTTTCTTTGGAGAACAGCGAAAAACCCAGTTTTTCCAACACCGGAGCCATGAAAGGGAACAAAACTGGAAAGCAAAGACGTGTTTATATAGTTACTTGCATGACATTGTTTTTGTTTTTTCCCCAATTTGGCATATACCACTATACTATATAGTAGCATGAGGGCACAGACAAGCGCACGCTCTCCTCTAAAGAAAGTCAGGCATCACTTTATCATACTGCAGCTCACAAATTTGGGTTTGCACAAAGTTGGGGAAGACACTTCATGTGCAGCTCAAAAGGCTGACTTGCAGACACTCAATCACGGATCCTTGCCGACTGAACCCACACTAATTAGCATAACTGGCAAATAGAGACCACCTGCCTGGCTACTGGAATGGAAATGGAGATGCCACTACATGTATATGACATTTTGATTTTGGTGCTATACATATATTAAAGGTTAACAGCATACATGGAAACCCCAAGTTTATACAGTTTGTTAGTTATACTTCAGAAACTTGAGGTGCCTTACCCCACCTTCTGTTTAAAAGACCCCATTTTTAAAAACTTATTAATCACCAAATTTTGAATGCCCAATATGAGCACCCATCACTTACACAGCTAAAGCAGATAGATGGTGGGTGCCTAACCAATCAGGGGAGGTGTGATGAACCGATGAGTACTCTAATCAGCTCACAGGACCACTGGCCACAGTCAGCGCTTACGCATTAAGTATGAAATTCCATTCACTGGAGCATTTAATGTATAACTTATAACTTACTCGCCACCCAAAGGATCGGATTCCGAAAGTTGAACTGAAGAAATTTCTTCATATGGGTGACGAAGCGATCGCTGGGATTGTTGATTGAGTCGATATCCACGCTGAAGGAAGTGCTGGCCATAACATCCATGCTATACGGTCCGAACATGCTAAGTAAAGAAGAGGCCATTTTAGAGAGCAGGGGAAGGATTCATTATAGTGTAAATGTGTTAGCCAAAGAACAAATACCTGTACCTGTGATGTGTGCACATAATAATAAAGGAATATTTTTTTATGTACAGCTCAAATTTTAAAAGGGAACACAGCTTAAAAAAAAAAAAAAGGTTGGCTTTTCAGGTCTAGAAATATGTACCGCAAATAGACTCTAAATGTACATGCAACACTAACAATAATAACAACCATACCGTGATGCTATTCTAATTCTAATGCTATTCTAACACCACAAAGCTGTTTTATGTTAAGAATTCATTTCTGCTTAAAATGTTTTTAGCCATCTTGGCCTTCTTAAGGGTATGGACACAGACACATGTTGGCTTTCTGTGTTGTTTTATCATATTGTAGGAGAAATGTATGCCAATCAAAAAATGACTTCTTTAAACTTCTATTGTTGCACAGAACACATGGGTGTCATCAAATAAAACATACTCTTTAATTTGGACTGGTTCCTCCAAATCTCTTTTCTTCAAATTGTTTGTCAGAGACTCTGCATAATGTAGGACAATAGGGAAGATCTGAAAACAAAAACAGCGAAAATGTGTTTTGCGAAAATATTCAGAGAGCGTTTGTGGTGGGTAGGTGCTTGGATTATTGTACATGCCAATTCAGGTCAACAACCAAAAGCAGATGCAGTTGTATTGTGCAATCCAACCGTTGTACTGTACATATGTACATAAATACCAGACAATGCAAAACTGAAATACATGGCCATTTGTAAAGCATTACATGCTTTGTGTAATTGGCAAGCTTCCCTCTCTACCAAAAATGCATTCATTTCCAAGAACCTTTAGGCAGATTACCTATGCACGAATGCATTGGTGACAGCTATCATAAGAAAAAATTTGATGCCATTTATCAACCAAGCAAAACAAGAATTATGTTACTTCTTTCAGCCTTCCGCTGGTGAAGGATGGGGATAGAGCACTGCGGATTCTTTTCCATTTCTCATCCTCCACTATGGACACGGCGTCGCTCATGGCCCCGTTGAAAACAAAATTCTGAAGAGATGAAATGTGTAAAAAGACACAGGATAGCTCTGCAGCTCACACACTGTACAATAAAAAACAGCTCTTTCCTTCCACCACAAAGGTAAGAAAAATTAATCATCTAATACATTCAGAAACACAAAACAATGCTCGGCCACACTGAGTAATCTGGAGGAAAGATATTAAAAATTATAAACAATAAATATATATTTCATGATGTACCTATCACAATGGAAGAAAGTAAAAAAAAAAAGTGTATGGTCCTTCTTTGGGTTTTGCATTTATGAAGGACTTGAAGCCAGAAGAAACTGATAAGTTCGCTCATCAGTCTATTTTCCACGCAATTTATTTTATTATCTTCTTTTATTGTGCTTGTGTATGCACTCCATCTCGACTGAGTAAAACATTCTGCAGATCCATCAACTCAATAACTTGCTCAGATTTGAAAGATTTGAAAGACACTTTTATTTGAAAGATGCTTTAGACATACAATTTAAATCAGGGAAGGATGAGATTTATTAATGACCTTTATTAATGAATCATGAAATGAATTATTCTTATTTGTCCTACCCTTCTTTTTTCTACTGTGACTCACGTTAGCATGAATAGATTAGGGCCAGTATTCATTAAGAATATCAGAGAACGCATGGTGATCTACAAGTAGGATCCAGTTTACCTTTTAGCTTATAAAGGATAAGGTTAGGACACTGAGAGGGTAAACATGGTCCTAGCTTAGCACTCCTATTTTGAGAGGCTTTACGGATACTGGTCATTGTGTTGTGTTCACCACAGGGCTCTGTGGATGGAAATGGAAGTTGAACCTACCCTGCGGTTTGTGAACAGAGTGTAAAATTCCTTCACCATCACAGTTTTGATAACTGCAGGATCTGTGACCATAATTATGAGTTGTCTTCCCTCAATGATCCTGTGCAAAGACAAAAATGTGGGCCACATAAGGAATTTGAGGTGGAAAGTCAATGGTGGATTCTGTGAATTGCTGTTGGCATACTCTTCATCAAATGCAAGGCAGGACATTGTTTTCATAAAATGTTAGACGCAGACACAGAAGTGTACGTGTATTGGGCGTGGGAAAGAGTTCCGTAGATAGGCCCACTCACCTCCAAACTCTTCCATATTTACGCAGGCATTCCACATCAAAGATATGAGCACCCTGTAATCAGTGGAGTCAGCAAGTCATCGATCAGGTGTTACAAATCAAATGCGTGACATCAAGGTAGGGTTGAAATTTGACACGCAAGTCAGTCACAGGTAATAGTATATTAATTCTTATTATTGTTAACAAGATCAGCAGTGGACATTAAAAATGCCTTCAAAAATCAGACCATTCAGCCTGTCCATGTTTTCATACTTAACTAGCATATTAATATACCCTCTCCACTTATATTATTGTCTATCTTAGTATAAACAAATTAACTCCTCCATAATTGATTCTTGCTTGCAGCTCCAAATGTGTTTTGGGTTTTATTTGGATCCATGAGTATAATTAATCATGATGCCACCATTATTTTCAAATTGACTTGCAAGGAAGCAATGTTTAAGACGGGCTTTCAAATGGGACTAACTTCTTGTGCAATGCTGAAAAGGTACCACCTGTAACGTCTTTCCACCACCGGGTGGTGCTTGCTCTTAAATTGTTTGATACACTTCCGTGTTTGAGAATGAAGATATATTTTGCTGTTGACACCGGTTAATATACCAGATTACAGGACTGGGCAAACAGATTATACAGTGGACAAAATACAGTAGAATAAAATACAAGCGTACAAATGAACCGTTGCATAACAATTATGCAACATATGAACAAAGTAAGGTTTCTGGTTACTCTCCTGAATGACAAAATATTGTACTTACTCTCTTGTATGACAAAAGATTCCCGAGAAATGGCAGTGGCCTGGGTCCAGGAATCCCCATCTTATTTATTGAGCGAAAGGGCCATACCCCATATCTATGAAAGGAAGATCCAGGTAAAATGAACAGTCTACATTTGGAAATGGACAACGTAATCATTCAAGTCAATATTTATGGCACCCGGAGACTATTCCAAAATTTTCTGGAAAATAAAAAATGTAAAATCTCATGTTATTTTACCACCCCGTGGCCTCACAGAAGACTAAAATTCTTGCTAATGTCATGACCTTAATGAATTCATGTCAGTGATTTTCATACTACTACTGAAAATTTTATTTGCAAGAGAAAAATGCGAACACGTTTACTTTGAGTAACTGCGATTTTCAATTATATTTAAAAAACACGCTGTGGCCTATTACCCAAGAGAATGAAACCGAACATTTCTGTATCTTATATTTTTCTAAATAAAAAAAGTTCACACTTACATGATTAGTAGGGCAAAGAACAAAGCCAAGAGTGTCCATGTCTCCGTCGAGAACGAAGGAATTAAATTCATTTTGCGTTATCTTTCCTAACTGGGCTTAAACTTCTTAAAATCTCCTCCGCTACAGACGTGGATATCCAATGTTTTGAAAAACCAATCTGTTTTAAAAACATAATATATAAGGGGGCGGGATCATCCGGATGCTGTTTACACGTCTGAGAAAGGTCCGCCCGATTCAGGGTTGCCAGGTTTGCCTACGGATTCAGGTGTTATATACACCGGACAGATAAATGAAAGCACGATAAAATATGACTAAATAAAATCTGTAGATCGGTTTCTACAGGCAATAGTAAAAAGTGTCTTAGGTGTTTTATTAAAGGGATCAACCTAAACAATATTACCCTCCCTTACCAACCTGCACCAGGACTACGTCCAGGTGTGGTTGCGGGAGAGGGAATTTAACTCGGGGGCCCGCCGACCTACACCCGACCGAAATTTTTTCTCCGAGGTGCTTGTCATCTCCCTCTGTGCTGGCCTGCCTGCTTCAGCCATCAGACCTCCTAGTTGCTTATCCAGAATGCTGCCCCTCATCAGACATACAAGCTCTACAGGCTCAGTCATGTCACTCTCCTTCTCAACTCTCTCCAGTGGCTACCTACAGTGCCCTCCATATTTAGAAAAACTACATTTTTTTTGGATGTGAAGCCATTATGATACTGAAAAATAGGGAAAACAAACAAACAAAAACTGTCAGAGACCAAAATCAACTATTTTGAACATCATTAAGAAGAAAGAGAGTATCGGTGAGCTTAGTAATCCTGAAGGGCCTAGTAGGCCAAGGAAGACCTGTACAATTGATGTCTGAAGAATTCCCACCATAATGGAAAAAAAACCCCAAACACCTGACCCACAGATCAGAAACACTCTTCAGGAGGCAGGCATGGATGTATCAGTTACTTCTGTCCACAGAAGTCTTCAGAAACAGAACTACAGAGGTGACACTGCAAGATACAAACCACTAGTTAGCTGCAAAAACAGGGTGGCCAAGTTACAGTTCGCTAAAAAGTAACTAAACGTGCCTGCAGAGTTCTGGAAAAAGGTCTTGGCAGAGCATCACCAGGGAGAATACTCAGCACCTGGTGATGTCTATGGTTCACAGACTTTAAGCAGCCATTGAATGCACGGGAAATGTAACTAACCATGACTACTTTCATTTACATAACATTAATATGTCCCAAACATTGTGATGCACTGAAGTGGGGACCTAATTTTGGACCTGCACACACACCCACACATCACTTCCCATGATGTTCCACAAATAACTATGAGCCACAGTATCAATTCAACATTTATCCATGCTGCATGGATGCTGAATTGGGTTTTCTTAAATTATATTCTGATTTCTAAGAAAAATACAGAAAACCTTACAATTCCATGTAACACACGCTTACCAGATGGTCTTGGAATGCAGGAGTACTTTTAATCCTTTCATGAACATAAAATACTAAATTTGCTTATGTTGTAACATCCTGGAAAATGCAAAAGTAAAAACCCAAGTCAGGAAAATGCATAGAATAAGGTAACATAGTCAGAGAGGTTGATGAATAAACCTTTAGTTTGATTGAAAAAATGTTTTGCTTTGTGAAAACCTTTTTGTTTTTTAATTACAGACATAGACAGAGAAGACCTTCATAACCTGTAAGCTCGTTTCAGATTATTTTAAATTATATTATCTATTTAGTTGTCTGATGTAACTATCATAAACGCACAAAGACTGCAAAAATGGTCTGCTGGATTCTCCATAGATCTACACCAAAACACTACAGTAAAAATGCAATCTGTACAAAACTGATCCTAAAAAACAGAACGTTTTCTTAACATTAAAAAAAAAAAAATCAGAACAAAAAAATAATGATAATTCACCAGTCACTCCTCTGGTAACAAAAAATGCAATGATTTAAAAATAAACTCTACAGTAACCTTGTGGCTCCTGGGTGCAGACAATGGGCCTCCTTCACTAAATATGCGTACGATCGCATTTGATCGTAAACGGTGTGTAGGAACGTTTCCATGAACATTTCGCGCATTCATCATTTTTTCCCCTTATCTATGTTCATGGCTGTTTCCTTATACACATCACATGAACAGGATCTCAAATAAAAGTTACTAACAGTCGGCAATCATCATCTCATACACCTAGGATATGCACAAAAACAAAGGTCTGCACATGTACTGTATCAGGAATCCCATATTGGTTTTCCTAAGGAACATTTTTAAGAACAAAAGTAAAAATAATTTTAGAAAAATTCTGTGAATGAGGCCCAATGTGTGCAAATGTAGTATAAACAAACAGTTCATACATCAGAAAAAAAGAATCAAATAAAAATGAGCAAACAGACAGGTAGGGATGTCTCACCAGACGTGCGTTCAAGATGATGAACGTTTGTGCCGAACTAAGTTTGCGGCGAACAGTTAATGTTGAACGATCTTAAATGAACATTCCATTTAGTTTCCACCAACGCATTTTTAATATCAAATGAATGCGACTAAACGGAGGTTCAATTCGCACTGGCTTCTGCAATATTACATGATGGTCCTGACATGACAGATATTATATGAGTACACTCTCTATTGTCGTTCAGCGCAACCAATGAAGCGGTCTGAAGAACTGAGCTATATGCTGAGGAAGTCATCCCTCGATATGCTGATTTTACTTTTCGCTCACATTTCAGGATGAAACGGGTAACCTTTGTTATCTCGTTGTCTTTCCTATCAGCAGTCTTTTTTGTTCGCTGCGCGTTAGGTAACGTTAGCTAACATTCGTGGCAAACAGGAAAAATATTAAATGTATTTGAATATGTTTGCGAATTTTAGCTAACGCTCGCCACCTTGAACGCACGTCTGGTAACATGTGAAAGCAGATCAGACCAAAGTATCACAATACCATTTCATAAATGTGGTCTTAGGGTTGATCGTGAGATTGCAGGTTAACTGAGCATAATCTTGTAACCTGAGGCAGTTCAGACTAACATGGTACAGCAGTAGTGGGCACAATATGAAAATGTAAACAAAAGTGGCTTGATGTCAAATTTGATTCCTGTCTGAATCCATCACCACGATCAATCAATCAATCTATGTTTTTTTTTTAGTCTCTTAAATTTTGTAGTCACTGTAGCTTCTAAATACTTGAGCACTTTCGTTGACCTTTGTTTTGAGTTGCGAGTCTTGTGACTAATGCAGTCAGAAGTGACTCAGAGACTTGCATCATCTTTTCTTCCTCTTTTAATGTTGATGTTGACAATGAATACACTATTCTCCTTTAAAGGCAAAAGAACACATTCCACATGAGTTGAATGTTCTGTCCATCAGCGTCTTGAAAATGAGGACCAGGCTGCACCTGGATACCCTGCAAAAGCCGTGAAACCAACACCAGTCTCCGAAGTCAAGGCAGCACACTTTGAAAAATACAGCCATATAATCTGAAGGCAGAAGTGCTGCCTAGAATTAATCTCCATTTCTGGAAAGGATTTTTACAGTCAACTATCTTCTTTTAAGTTGCTGTCGCAGACATACATCTATATTTACAATTTTCCTTCTGACAAAAAATTGGCATTATTGATGAATGGCATGACAGCATAACTGTACATAAGAAAGGACATTTTTTTAACAAGGAATCAACTTTTCTTTTTTTAAATATCCAAGGTCATTATTGAGTGTCAGTGTTTCAAGCTCCTTGTCATCTTCCTGTGGCAATATTGTCGGGTTAGGGCAACCCGGTTGATTCTTCTGTGGGGCCGGGGGGTGGGGTGGGGGGGGGGGGGGGGGGTGGTTACCCGGGTCACACAAAAGAGGAAAAGCCTGTGGCGGGAGTCCGGGAGCCAGGGTCGGGCTGTCCGGTTGGGGTGTAAGCCCCGCCCACGCTGTGGGTGGTGACCACAGTCTGATAGTAGGCGTCAGGCTCCGCCCCGGCGCACTCCTCATAGGCGTAGGCCAGGGTCTGCTTCAGACCCTTGTGCTGCCGTTTCCACGAGCCGTAGTAGGCGGGGTCAGTCATGTAGTGGTTTACAAACGAGTGCTTGGGCCGCTCGTCCTCGCCTTCGCTGTCCGTGTCCTTTTGGGGGGGGGGGAGATTGGAGGGACGGAGAGATTAGAACAGGGCACCCCAAAAGGAGAACACTTTTCATCAAAAAAAAAAAAAAACGAATACTCCTCAGACTCAACTCTACAGTTAGGAATGGAAAGAACTTTTGGCCCTCAATGGCGATTTTTAAGTTTTTCTTTCTCAAGTGCAAGGTTTTGTGTGTTTATTGGCAAAGGGAAGCACTGTAAAACAGATCTCTTTCTTTCTCTTTCTCTCTCTCTCACTCTCTCTCCCTCCCTCCCTCTCTGAATTGGATTTTTCAGAGCACTCGTCCTGTGCTTCCGCCACCACAGTCACATCAGTGGCCGCTTTTGCCAGAAAAACGTTTCGGCGGAGTCGAACGTGCCGAGCAGGCCGGTGCCGGCGAGCGCTCCCCTCTCCCGGCGCGGGTAGCCGGCGTTGGGGCCGGGCGCCTGGTTTTTGGGCCCGCCGCCGTCTCGCCACGCGGGAAAGAGTGTCGGGCGGGGAAAGGCAAATACCTCCAGTTCGGTGACGGCGGCCGGCTTCTCCGTCAGCGACCCGCTGTCGGTCAGCGCCGCGCCGTTGTAGTTGTTGCAGATGTCCTCGTCCGAGTAGCGCAGTCCTCCGGGGCTCGGCCGGGGCGGGGACCTGGGGGGGGGGGGTCAGGAGGAAAGTCGGTCACCCTGTCGCTATTAACGCCCAGCCGCCTGCGTCCTAGCGCCTCCCTGACCCGTAAACTGGCAGCTCCTTATTGGCGCACGTTGTCGTTAGATAAGAGCCCGCAGACCTCAGCGCACTTAGAAGCTCTGAGCTCATGCAGCTGGCTACCGCCCAACTTCCTCTGACCTTGGCTCTCAGCCACACGTGTGACATCAGCTGAAACACCTGTCTGCGGATAAAATGAGTCACACTGCTGCTGATCCAGGAACAGTTTCAGGAGCTGAACTACAGAGGATGTGAAGGATGTGTGCTTTGATAGAGGAGATGGTACCTCAAAGTTGAGCAGTCGTTGTACGCTGGCTAGCTTAAGACCGCGTTTTTTCATTCTCGTTTCAGATAGAGCACAGCACAAGTTAATGTGTAGTTAGTGACAACAATACACCCATCAAGCTGTACAGGTGTACTGTTTGGTGAGTAAGACATATATCATGAATATTTTCTGTTAGATGAAGACAGGTTACGATACTTCAGGTTATTACTTCAGAGCAGTACAGAAAAAACCACCATTAGATGTGTGGTTGGCCAAACATTCTGCAAGTTCAGGTTGCTATGAGAATGCTCATTTCAGGCACAGCTCACTTACAGCCAGGGAAGATGACTGACAACAGGGTTCGTGATAAGCGAGTACGTAGAGTTGCAAAATGGCTGTCACTCCTCACCTGGTCCCATTCTTCTTCAGGAAAGAGCTTTTGACATTCAGCCTACTGTTGAGCTCTAGTGCTGTAAAGCCTCCGTTGTCAAGGGTGACGGACTCTTCTACTGTGGAAACGGCTTTCCCTGCATTGATAACAAAGGTGACTAAGCACATGCTGTAACACTGCCAACAGCCTGAACAGCAAGAACACGCAACACCAACACTGCCACAGCAACCACGACCGCATACACCAAAATACTTATTTACTGGTGTCTATGAATCTTACCCATGACAGGGCAAGCAGCATTGTCTCCTGAAAATCACTGTGAGTGACAAATAGTCGATGACATTTTTTTAGATGAATTAATTCAGATTCCTTGTTTTCCTAAGAAAATGGCGGGCCTTATGATTTAACAAGCCCCGTTTGACTTTTAACTGCCAACCATCAGTCAATCATCAGACTGTTTTTTATTTTTGATTGTGAACATTGTGCTTTTTAATCCTTACACATGAAATCAGATCAGAATGGGAGGGTCAACATAAACTAAAGGTACAAACAGAATATACCCACACTCGCTCACGCACGCACTCAAGCGCGCACACACACACACACACACACACACACACACACACACACACCTGTGGTGTAGCTCTTGTACTTCTTGTTCTGGCCATGCAGAACCAACCCAAAGACCACCAGCAGGACGAGGATCACGCCGCACAGTGCCACGACGACCAGGAACCACCACTCCTCGTAGAACGGCGTCTCCACCTGGGCTGTGTGCGTGCGCGCGGGCGTGCGGGTGGGCGTGCGTTTGGACAAAACAAAACAGCACCAGATTATTACAGGAAAACTGGAAGACATAGACAGTTCTACACCCACAGAGACTGACCCATATTTGAAATACAGTGAGCCAGCCGTCTGTCTGTTGCAGATCCGCTAGCTGTACTGTATGTGTCATTCTTTTGTCTGAGAAAAACTGAAGGATCCATTGGGGGGACACACAGTCTCCTGCCATGAATAGAGCCTTTTGAACAGCAGTTCTCCAAAGGACACAGTGTACAATATGATACAACAAAGTAAAAGATGCACGGAGGTGTTATAATCTAACAGGCATCAAGTAAGTTATATCCCAATAGAGACAACATACAGTGCAATGCAACACAATGCACAGGGGAAATCACAAAATAAACCTTTGGAAAGTGCATGATTATCAAGCACCAGTAACTCAATCAAAAATTGCCCTCAACTCTGACTTACAATTTAATGCAAATCATTTTTTTCTTCACAAACGCAGTTTGGCGAGTTCCACAATTGGTAAAACTAACTCACCGAATTTAGTTAAGGAAAAACATTTATTCGATACAGGGCCAAGACTTTTGGAGGACATCTTTGTGCAGGCACGACATGTCTAAACAAAACCCTTTGCATGAGCTTTTTTTGAAGACTTGAACTGCTCATCCAAGTACTTTATTTATTGCCTGATTTATAGTAAATGTAAACACATAGACTGACCTTCTATTTCTGAACAATAATAAATGAAAGAAATGTATAAATAAATTACATTTACAGCAGGCAGCATGCATTCACAATATCTCTAAGTAACCAGAGTCATCTGGTGAATTGAAAATGTATTCCTCTACAGTTGAGAAATAAATAAAGCGTTCCTTCAGTAAACCAGTGAACAGATATATATATAAACGAAACAAAAGAACTTGCTCTTCTCTCACGCACCAATTATTTCTATGTTTCTATCGTTTGTTTGTATACATGCACTGTAATTAACCTTGAGTCATGAATGCAATCACGGCAATTTAAACCCTTAATACCTAGTAATCTCTCAGAGGACAGTTAAAAACAAAGAAAAATTTGCTTTTACTGACATGTCTAAATAAGACTGTCTGTCCTTATTTTGCGCTGATTTAACAGAAGACTGTAGCACTCTTTGTCCGAAAGATGTCATAGAGATGATCATATCAAGAGATTCAAGGGTCTTCAACCCCATTCGGTAAACCTATGTGAATGCTCACATTTCCACACCCTCAGACTGTGTTGTGTAATACCAATTCCTATGTTGTGGAGTGGCTCTCCCCGATCCAATTCTTTTAACCCTTTGAGGATTAGGTTTTTTGGAATGTTTTTTCAAATTTTAAGTCAGTGCTCTAGAACTCCATTGCTTTTAATTACCAGTAGTGATTGCTATGTCAGCATCATGTTCTAGAGCTAAGCATTAAGTTAAGAACATTCTGGTCACATATTACATCTGAAAGTGTTAAAGAGGAGAACCAGCAGACTGAGACAGCACTTAGAATGACTGAACACACAACTTCCTGGATGACTTGACACTCCAACCACAAGATCACTTGAGTGGGTGAGGTAATAAATTGATCTATAGTGTTTATTGTACTTGGATATTGTTATTTCCAATAAACTCATAAAATAAAAACTGAGATAAAGAGTTACAATTTTAATCAAATAAAGAAAACAGAAAATAAGAATGAGCATAAGAGGTCACAAATGAAATAAATTAAAACCGAGACAATATTAACTGTATAATGAGTATAATGAAGTCTAATGAAGTGTTCTTAAAGAAGAGACATTTTTCAGGACTTCCAAAAAGACATTTGCCAGTTATGTTTGAAAACAATCTGAAATGGATACATTCAGGAAATTGTTTTGTGGATTTGGTGTAGTTTGGT
Organism: Anguilla anguilla; assembly: GCF_013347855.1. Lineage (NCBI taxonomy): Eukaryota > Metazoa > Chordata > Actinopteri > Anguilliformes > Anguillidae > Anguilla > Anguilla anguilla. Next base: position 13,373,881 of record NC_049217.1, read on the forward strand.
TTGTGGACTGCTACTCAAACAATATACCACAATATCCTCCCCTGCTCACATAAGGCAATTTAAAGCCAATTATTAAGTCAATTTACCTCAATAATTGTCCAGTTATTACAGCATTATTGTGATTATTATTAAGACAATTACCGCAACACCAAGCAACGCTGTGGTTCAGACCTACATTAGGCAAGAGCATAACAATTATTTACACAGCTTATTTCTGTTCTCTTGCCTAATATAGGCAAATTTAATTTATGGAGCTGCTTGGTGCTGAGGTAATGCATTCTGGTGATAAGGAGTCATAGTGTTTATCTCAACGGGGTTATCGACTGAAACTAACCCTGGCTGTAAAGTATTCCGTCACTTTACCGAGGTGCATAATGCACGGTGTCAAAGGTACTCTGGTTAAAGGGTGTGGAACAAGCGTTTCAGGACAATGCTGTTCTGTGCATTTGACTGCCATCGTTCACTGTCAATCGATTGCACGTGAGAATGACACACTGTTGCACATTTTTAGCCTAGCTTCGGAGCCAGAAAGCAGGAAAAAACGAAACACCAATGCCGTGTTTAATTAAGCACATTGAAACACCGCAGGTGGGAGGGAGCCTGCACTTACCCGACATGGCAGCAGAGGGCGCACTAGGCTCGCCGTAGCCATGCGAGTTCACGGCGAGCACCCGGAACTGGTAGCTCACCCCCTGCCTGAGGCGGTCCAGACTGATGGAATGGGACGTGCTGCTGGGAGGCAAGTGCTTCACAAAGGCATCCCACAATCCCTCATCTGTAGACAGGTGGAGAACGTTAAAGCACATGGCATCATGTTCTCGGACATCTGGACATTTTACTGAAATGTCCTTCTTTACAGACATTGTTCCCATGATAATGCAACTACTTTTAAAAATTATTACTAATGAAAAGTGCACAAGGCATTTCAACATGGAGAAACACCAATGCATCAATGTTTTTGTGCTTAAAAGGATGGCGGAGCTTATGTTCCTGAAATCATTTTGTTCGTAATTATTTACTGCCTAGATGCAGCCTTTGTACAGATGGCACTGTAATGCACATATAAGCTTGTGACTTCACCGAGATGACAGTAATAGATTTACAGATAAAACCAGAATTTTTTGGAAGCATGTTTTTCAGGACAGAAGCTTAAATCATTTCAAAGCATCGCCCCCGTCCCTAGTGATTACTGAAGAAAATCCCAGTACAAACGCTGCTTTGATTTCTCCAGAAGAACAAGCAACTTCCCAAAAGTCCAATTTGCACTTGATTTATAATTTCAGATTTTTTGTATCGGTTCATTTAATTTAGCTTGAGGCAAGCCCTGAATAAATTCAGTGTCAGTTTTTAATACAATCAATTCTGCGCCTCAAAGTCTTTAGTAAATTTTAGGCAATTATATTTAGAAAATTTAACGATAGTAGAAATAACTATGTTCACCTGAAGGGCGTGCCTCAATCACATAACCTGTGACAGGCTCTGTCCCTGTATCTCCTGCCGACCAATGAATGGTGACACCAGAGGAAGACTTTGTGATTGACATCTGTTTTGGGGAACCAGGAGACCCTGGAGGAAGAAAGAAGTGCTAAAGTTGGACAGGGTAGTGAAAAGGACAAATCATGACATTTTGATTTACATTTTGGACTTGAAATGGTTTAGTGCCACAATAGGGATTTGGTCTGCATTGGTACAGTGAACATACCTGTGGCATGTTCACTGTACCACGTAATAGAGTGGACAAGACAGGCCAAAACCATTTTAAGGTTTGCTGACTATCTCTGGAAATGTTGCAAGTGTCAACTGCCACTTCCTTTGACAGGTCAGCTATGGTAAAGCTACAAATTATTATTCAACAAAAACAATGAGTTTCAGTACACTGCAAAGGTACCTGAAATGCATGCTAGAGTATTTAAAGACTAATTCTCAAAGACACAAAAATAAAGCTAAGCTGTCTGTCACCATTAACATAATAATGTAAAAGCTGCATTATAAAAAAAACTGCAAAAATACAGGGCTCCTTTGCCAAACTGTCTACTGTTGCATTCTGGTGAGTTTCCAAAGAAGCAACATCTGTGCCACTGATATAAAATGGCTTCCACTGCACAGCTCTCTCCTCAAAGGAGGATGAAATCGACGCAAGTTTTCCAAGTTCGCTCCCTCACCCACCCATGCTCCCGTAAGCTATCGACTGCCGATCGATCATCTCCCACGACTCCCCGCCGCTGCCACCCCCCCGCATGCGGCACGACAACCCACAGGCGCAAGCGGGGTGCGAACGAAGCTTTCTCCCAAGAGGGCCCCCCCCCCCCAATCTGTTCGCCCCGTGCCCCTCACCTTCCACTGGTCCCGCGGTAATGTTGGCCTCCAGCTCGGGGCCGAAGCTGATGGTCTTGGCCTGCACGCGGAAGCAGTACGTCACGCCCTGGGTCAAGTCTCGCACCTTCAGCCAGCGCTGTCGGTTGCCCCTGACATCCACGGTCACCACCTTGGTTACACCTGGAGACAGACAAATACACCACAGTCCCTGAAGAGGATGTTCTTTCAGCAGCTTGACCTGGCCAACGCAGGTTCAAATAACTACAGGAAATACACATAAATGACAACGTCATCAAAATATTGGCCTTTGCAGAAACACAGGGCTAAAGCCTTGCTAACATCAAAAGGAACATTGTTCCTGTATATTTCCTATATGCCTCATTTACAGAAAAGTACATTGGCCATTTGTCTAGAGTCATCCAGTGTACGCAGGTGATAACCACAACAAAACTGGAAAATAAATAAATACTGTAATGGCAGCTTTTTGGATAAACACTGGGCAAATGGTAGTTCAAATAGCTTTAGAGGGAGAAAAAGGGGAGCATGCAAATTACAGTCTGAAACCAGGCACTAAAAAAAATCTGTGGATTTATTAAATTGCCTTTATGCATATTGTGGGACCTGCCATGTTTAAGCCTCAGGTCATTCCGGGCTGACAGTCTATAGACTCTCTACCCCAGCTACAAATGGAGAAGGTCAAACCACTCACCGTGGATTGGAGCGGTTGGCTCGTACACCACTCTGTACCCCTCCAGCACACCATTGGGGGCTAGAGGCACGCCCCAGGACACGTTGAGCGTGGTGCTGGAGACCTCCGAGAAGGTGATGAAGCTAGGAATGCTGGGAGCTTAAAGAGACAATGCACATTACCTCAATGCACATTACCTCAGGTTAGTAAAATAGCAGAAAAACATTACCAGCTCTACAACAAAATTAAAGACATTTGCATTTTTTACAGCTATTTTTCCTATCACCCTCAATATGGAATTCCCAGTTGCAACTGGAGACCTGCCTCGCCTGTCAATTTGGAAGTATGCACACCCGCATGGGCACCCCAGAATCATGTCGTCATAGACAACCCTTCAGATGAGCTGTTCTGCAACAGGCGTCCATCACAGAGGACAAGTGACTGGCAAAGGTAGTTCGCAAGTGCTCGACAGACCAGAAGGAGGTGCTACTGAGGAATATCCTGACTCCAGGGATCAATCATAGTCAGGTGATCACAACAAATTTGACAGGCTTTGCTGCAAACCCTGCCCCCGCAAAGATAAAACTCACACAGGCATGCGTGACACATTCCCAGCACTGTCCCGGATCTGAACAGACCCACGTATGTGCAAAAGTTCCACAGTGAGTCTGTCACGTGGCGGGTGCTGATCTGCCGGATGCGTCTAGAAAAACATCCCTGGCCTTGATTTGTATGTTGCAAGACATCCGGAAGTTTGCGAAAGAGAAGACGGGGGGTGCAGAGGAACGCCGGAGTTATCTGTTTGCTTTGTAACCGCAGTCCGCCTCAGCTTCCGCCCACGCACCCCCTTTTGTCTGGTATTTATTAACAAACCACAAAGAGACAGCTAAACTGACACCGATGTCTTTGTTTGTATTTATATCTGCCTTTTTGAAGTCTCTTGTGGGTAAATCGCTTTCTCAAAGGAATGCGCCCTTAGGCCCTTCAGATCCGTACAGAAACCACACATCAAAAGCCGCCGCTTTTTGTTTCCGAGAAACTGGGTCACATGGTTAAAAAGAGGCGGATGTGAGCCGGAACCTGCCCAATTTATTTTCGCCTGACATGAATCACCGCCAACTGAAAGTACACCTCAGGCATGGCCCAGAGAGCCCACTCCATGCAGCTCGCAGGTCTGTCTGAGAAAAAAGGCCAAATGCTTGACTCTGTGCTCCAGTAGGGGGCATTGTATTGGTGTGGCATATGCCAAATATTGCACAGAAAGGCCCTATTTCCTACACTATAGGACAATGGTGTTTACGTCATGGCCCAAACTTGGTTATCATTTAATGACCACTGTGGAAAGCAATGTGAATTTTACAGGACTTTTGTGCTGGATCTCCTGATCCTATGCCATCCAGTGTTCTGAGATGGCTGAACAGGAAGGGGGCCCTATTGGGATAGGGGTTGCCAGATTAGACACGATTCAGCTGGCGAAGGCGGGGTGGTGCTCACCTGCCTGAAGGGTGCGGCCCATCCGGGGCTCGCTGAGGGGCCCGTCGCCGGCGGCGTTGAAAGCCGACAGCTTCACCAGGTAGGTGGTGTAGCTGGTGAGGTTCTTCAGCCTCACGGCCGTCTCGGGGAGGAACAGAACTTTCACCTTTTCCGTTTCGTTCTGACTGCCCTGCTCCCAGTAATGGATCTATTTCAAGATTAAAAGTGAGCAATCAGAGATCCCAATGAAACCTCCCAGCCAAAATGGAGTTCCGAAAAAAGATACATATCTATACTGCATTACCCTCACTCCTGAATTCAGAGCATGCCACTGTCATTAGTAAGCTCTCACTAGAGGCTTTCAGCCAGGAGATGTTGAAGAGCTCGTCCCTCATATACTCAATAATGATGCTCCTGAGCTCTGAAGTGACACGTTTTACACTAATATACAGTTTCCATTGTAATTACAGTGTCAACATTTATATTATAGAGCATTTAACTTAACTTGAAACTGTAATAGCAATTTTGCTTTGACAAACTACTGAGCAACATCAATGCCTGGTTTTCTCAGCACAGCCGAGAGAAAAACAAGTCTGCAGGATAAAATACCTTTGATTAAATCTCAGAAGTGTAATTTAAACTTGGTTACGGCAAGCAATCAATACAATGCTCTGAACACTGGAATCACTGAAATGTGATGCAAGAAAACTGAACAAAATTTTTTATTGAACAAAAAAAAGAGAACTTCACCAAACAAGATAACTTTTTTGAACCAGAACACATGTAACAACCTTAGTAAGATAACTAAACCTCAGGTGGACATCATTAGACCTTTCAACAAGACCCAGACCAGTCACACCTAAACTTGTACGACTGACACAACTGTTCTCAGACTTCAGAGGCATAATTGTCTTAACCTAAGATTTAAACCGGGGTGTGACTAAGAAATAAAAAGGTGTAAATGGAGAGGGAAAAAAATACAGACGGGAGAAACATTTGACATTTAACTTTCACAGAGAGGGTGCTGCTGTCAAAACAGCTATTAGCGGTGAAACAGAATTAGGCCTGGGCTCCCTAAGCCTCGCTGGAAGGGGTACAGCCTGAAGTGAGATGTCGGAGCGCGATTCCTAAAGAGGAGGAAAGCGTGCCGGGGGCCACTCTTCTCCCCGCGCTGGGGAAGCCAGCGGCCCGGGCGCCTCACCTTGTAGCCCTGGATGTTGCCGTTCTGAGTTTCCACGGGCGGAGCCTCCCACAGCACCTCCAGCTGCGTGGCCGACAGCGTGTTCACCTGGATGCTCTGAGGGGCCACCGACGGAGCTGCCGGGACAGAGACAACCGGTACAGATACACTGCATCCTCAATCAAACAGACACAAGCAGTGTGTTAACCAAACAATCAGAGACAACCAATACAAATACACCAAACTACCAAGAGGCATGTAGGCTGTGCACACCCAGCTAAGTTCTACAGCTGACGTAATACTTCTATAGCACCTGGGCCCAAATTTAGTGTCTAAGTGTCTCAGAACAGGAGCACTGATCTGGGATCAGTTTAGCCTTTTAGCTCATAATGGACAAAGCTATGACATAGACCAGTGAGTGAGGCACTTTACGACTGTGGGACCGTGAAGATTATGATAATGGTTTACTTTGCACTTCTTGCTAATGTAAGAGCTGCTCACATGCTGAGAAGAGTAAAATGTATAATATATATAGCAGTATGAGTCGAAGGAGGCTACTCCATTGGTGACAGTTGGTGACCTGTCGCAATGAGCCAACGCCAACCACCAGGGGGCACCCCGAGCAGGTTTAGGCTCCCCCATGACAGCTGAACAAGAGGCCCAGGAAGAGAGATTCTCCGCCTTACTCTACTCTTCTCGCTCTGCAGCACTTCCAGCTGTTCTATATTAATTCAATTAATTGGCAGCTGTGAGCTCAGCAGGAGCGTGTCTCCACAGTGGCTCTCACAAGTGCTGATGGAAAGTGAAGACCAGAGGGCGTAAAAGTACTCCCCCCAACCATCGAAAATAGACTTCACCCACCACCAAGTATGGTACGCAAAATGTCCGCTCCATGTCAACCTGGGGCACTCACCGGGTTGGCTGCGTCCCCCCCCCCTCACCCTCACCCCCTCACCTTCTCCTTAGAGTGATATCAGAACTCCGGGCCTTCTCTCTAATGGCAACATTAATAACTTCAGCCCTGCTGTCTCGCCAGCTGTGCCGGTTCATTATAAGAGATGTGTGTTTACGGCTTCATTAAATCCCCCAATTTCAGGGGAGTGGCGCGCGTTTAACAACCGCTACATAAACAACCCCCGTAGCATTCGCTCGTGCGCCGCCGAGACGCGAGGCCACCCCTATCGCCGAGCTCCCGTCTCCCGCATCCTCCAGATCCCTACCCGCTTCGCCGACGAACACCTCCACGGGCGTGCTGGGCGGGCTCTCGCCGATGATGTTGTAGGCCGTTATCACGATTTCGTAGCGCCTGTACTTGCTAAGCTCTGAAAGGGAAAGAAGATGGCAGAAACAGATGCATGTAATTACCTCTGACACGTGTACTCCGAAGACCGGAACAGCAGAACACAAACAGGCTGCAAGGTAGGGCAATGTAATCGTGTTGCTTTTAATACCCTAATCAATATCGCCAAACTGCCTCTCTCTTTAGCAGTGCATTATGGTATTTTTCTTACGGGCTTAAATGCAAAATGTTACTTTATTCACGCAAAATGGAGGTCACGCTACAGAGCAATATGCGGAAACCTTTTATCTTTTATGTGTTATTTTTGTGAATGCTATATTATGACAGGTTTACCATTAATTAAAAATGCATTGGTTGAAAAGCACTTAGGCAGTTTAATGGGCGCATGCAGCTCCATCAAATCCTTCAGATTAATGTAGCACCTTATCTCTGCAAAGACCTCTTTGCTCACCTCAATGAGACATGCGGACTGGAAGTAAGAGGATTGTGGGGGGAAAAAAAAAAGTTTTCATTGAATGATTGACACTCATGGTTGTGATTGATTGGTCAGGCCACTATTTAAAACACACACCTTTTCATGCTGTTTTGGCAACACATTTTCAAGCATGCTAAATTCACATCAATGTGCTCTGTGTAAAAATAAACCGTTGCCAAGATGACTTTTATACCTCCTGGTGCTGCAATAAAAAATGAGTAAATAAATTAATTTTGCTTCATGGGTTTCCTTTGATTGTATTTATGTATAAAAATCACCAGAATAAGGTTAGCTTTGCTTGTGATTGTTACAAATATAGCTTCATGTTTTAATCGACCACAACTTACAGACACAAGACATGGTTTGCACATGGATTCCACTGCGAGTGCAGTTTTTTGCTTCCAGCAAGCTATTTTGTTAACAGCAGACCTGTACTTGGACCCACGCAAATGGGATTGCTGATTTGGAGATGTACAATATTATATACATATGAACACCACACAGATCATCTGGTTACATACTTTTTCCCCCTATTGTAGTAGCTGCCATTGTTTTTTAAACTATCTTTATCTAGACGAATGTACACTCTGAGATTTCGACTTCTTTAAATTTATAGAAAAAATGACTTGAGAAGGTCCTACTCCAGCATAATACAGAAACAAATATTATTAAGTCATATATCCGCATACTAGCTATTCCCATTCCAAGGTCATTGACTTTAATGCTACATAGAAATGAGGCGAGCAACTTGTATTTGGTGTAAAAAGAAAGTATATTAGTATGAGGTGCCACAAAGCTTGAAAGAGTGTCTGGCATCAGAAGGCAGAACAAAGGCTTTTGAATGAAGCAGCTTGTGATCTAGTGTGTGTGTTCGCTGAAGTGATCTTCAGGAAGCTGAGGTACTGTGGCTGTTTTAAACAGGTGTGTGCTGCAGTGCACCTACCGTATGCGTGACATCTGATACAAAATGAACTCTTAATCATAATTAAACTAATCAGAATACCCACACGTACCTGTTGAGTTATTAATTTGTGTAGAACATAGCAACCCAATAACATCTGAATGGTTAACTCTATCGTTAGATGTTGAAACAGGTTTTTTAAATTATTTTTTTACTGGGAACAATGTTAGCTTCCCACTTAGCTATTTCAAGAAAGTTATAATAAACATGCCAGCTGCCAAAAATATAAAAAGAAAAATTGGCAAAGAACTACATTATTTAATAACTTTGTTCCTAAAATGCATGAATTGAGTAAGATATTTCTGTATTCATAAAAGTATTTTTAAACCTCTTTCTTTGATTGGTTTCTTTCAGTTGTGAGGACAGTGAAACAGGTAAACAGGTTCATTCACCCCTGTCACCTGTTGGGGACCACAATTTTCAAGCCACACCTTTTCCCATTTCTTGGATTTTTCAGTGTTAAAGAGCTCTAAAGTTTGTTTGATTGAATGGGAAACTTGTGCCCTAAATGTGTACTGATTGCTTTCTGAAATGACATCTTTAAACCAAATAGGTGTTTAGTTACAAATAATTGCATGAGATACTGCTGCTGGTTTTCAGTATCCTGCCCCCAAGGGTACTGAAAATGACCCTCAACGGCACTGCGACGCAGTAACAACAATCTACCACTAGAGGCCGAGGCTGAGTCACAGGGATGACGATCTGCAAACGCTAACTGTCCGTTTTTGGTGCTGACAACCCTTTTGAAAGCTGCATTAAGACAGCAATCAATAATGAGGGGGCTAAAGGGAACAGAGCTTTGTGGCAGATAATCAGGGTCAGAGTTTCCTCCTTCTCCAGTCCACTGTGCGCTGACTAAGAAAGATGCAGTATTACACAGCTGCCCAAAGGAAGATAACACCGGGAAAGCCAAGATGAACAAACTGGCCATGTTAGGGTAATTGCTTGCCACTTCAATGTGATCGCATCACTGATCCTTGTTCTTTTCTAAAGGCTGTAGATCCAGGGAGGTTTTCTTTTCTTTTTTCTTTTTTTTTTGCTGTAAAGAATCTCGCAAAATGTAGGCACCAACAGGCACTCCGGAAAGAAGCTGGGAAACTCGTACAAATATGTACACTGAGAAATTAATTATTATATCATGGCTTTCTGCTTCATCCCTTAAGCCCTGATTCAACTGAATCACAATATGCTTTCTCCTTAAATTCACATAATGAACTCACACAAATATTACTTCTTATTCCTGCTCCTCCCCCTTACGGAACTGGCATTTATGCCATGCTGTCATGGCAACGACGTGCCAACCACGGTCACACGGGGAGAGCAGGGTGGCACAGCCCCACTCAGGCCTGTGACTGGCTTATCTGTGAGTCGCTGACTGCTTGGCAGGTTAAAGCCACAGTGTGTTCTGCAGTCGGGCCAGAACTGACTGCAGGAGTGCTTCCTGACTGCCACTGGTAATGAATATATACCTGGGAAGTTTTTAGCTGGCACTGACACAGCAAAACCTGACCAACTTAAACCTAGCAGAACAAAGCCCACTGTGTCTTACAGCCATTATTCACAGTCATAGTCGACCAATGGCACAGCCCAGACTCTAACTAATACTGTGTAGGGAATACAGGGCCCACTAACCACCACTTTACTACTCTGATGCTAATTTTGTTAGCAGAACTGTAAAACGACTTACTGTACAAACATAGTGACAAATCTGTCAATAAAAAAATCTAGCTAACACTAAATCATTCACTTTTAAGGAACAAAGCACATTACGCTTAGACTGAACTCGCCCCTTAACCTCATTAACTGCTGTTAGAGTGTCTGCCGGGACAGGCTTGCCCTTTGTGTTGTGTTTTGTGATAAATGGCATTCGGAATTGGAGTCCTCAGCCATTACTGCATGAGAGAGAGAGAGAGAGAAATAATATTATTAAATTATAATAAAGTATAATGAATTGTAATTTGCTGTTTTATTAATGTTGTTCTTAAGTTCATGTATTTGCATGTACTTGTTAGGTGTTTTTTTAAATTATAATTGATGACATTACACTGTACGTTATGTACATAGTATTGTGTTTTGTAAAGCTTTGGCAATGTATACTGGAGCGAGTTCTGCCAATAAAGCATTTTTTGAACTGAGAGAGAGAGAGAGAGAGAGAGAGAGAGAGAATAAACTTCACAGGTTCTAAAGTACAAAGACACCAGGATGCAGCCCCCTGACAATCTAGAGGCAACATTCTCAGACCAAATAGAGAGGTAGAGAGATAAGAGGACGTGCCTGATCATGTTGAACAGGGACGGTCTCTGGGATTAAGTTAAATGCCTTTGCCAGAGGGGGGCATGGACACTTTGCTCAATCTTCAGAGAAGACAGCATTAAACAGGTTGTTAATTGAATGAAACTTACGTGTTAGCTCGAATTCTGTTGATGAAGCCCCGCTCACCGTCTTGAAAGAGCTTTTCGCTGTTCGAGACAAACAAGGGAGGACCTGTTATGACTCCTGAACTTGAACCAAACTGTCCTGAACAAAGAAAGCTGGAGACTTATAGCAGTCTGCGATAGAGGTTTAGTTCTGAATCTGACGAGCTTCAAACAGTGATGGAAAACATGAAATGATCAGTTCAATGTGCAGAGCTCAATTCAATACAAGAAAGCACACAATCAAAAACAGAATCTTAATAATGACGATAATAATAAAGAAAAATTAAAAAATTTATATGTTATTACTATTATTATTATCATTATTATTTACACAAATCTTGTCAGGAAAAGTGCTCAAAGCCCTACATGTTCCATTTAAACAGTTCAAATAAAAAATATTACTGCTTTTGTAGGCCTACAGCAAAACAACCTCACCGCCTCGCTCAGTCTAATCTCCAGTGACGCTGTCAAGTGCTAAGTTTCCATTAGCACTTCAAAGTCGCATAAAATAAACCTTGCAACACACCCTTGCCAATATACAATGACACGGGGTCTATTAGGAAATTGCGTGGGCGGCTTTGTGATGTTTAAGTGATGCTGGCGTGGGAGGAAACGCACAAAGCGCGATCTGTGCTTGTTTTCACGCTGACTTTACCAATGGCTCCGCAGCGGCGTCAAAAAAGACAAAGCGAGCGCTATCGCCTCCCATCGCACAATGTACACGCCCAGCAGGGATTAGGCTCCGAAAGAAAAAAAAAAAAGGGAGGAGGATGTTTCACTCCCCGTCCGCGCCATTGGCTAAAGATTGAATGCGCCTTCTCGCTCGCTCGCTCGCTCTCTCGCTCGCTCCGGGCGTGAGCATTAAACAGCGTAGACGCCGTGTCCAATTTGTCACGGCGGATTCGATGCCTGGCTCGTCGTTGCGGGCTCGGCGCTCGGCACGTTCGCTCGCTGGAGTCCCGAGCGCTAAGTCACCGCCTGCGCCGCGCGTCGGCTCGGCGTTTAACGAGCTCGCCTCACCCGCACCGTTTACCAGAAAATTATCCGCCGAAGACAGAACGCGGGTGAAAACGCTCCGGAAAAAAAACCGCTCCGATAAGCCTAAGCCTAATTACCCAGGGCTTGACCTACTGCAACAGGACTCAACGTAGCGACGCGCTCTCTTCCGTTTCAGGGGCTGCTGGCGCTACTCTTTTGGGCAAATATCATATATTTTCCAGACTAATCTGGCTCCTCCACCCCTTTCCCCCCCCCCCCCCCACCCCCCCCGGCAATATCGCTTAAGGTTGCTGGGGAAGAAAGCCAGCATGTAGAAATATTTAATATAGAGGATAGTCCTGAGCTTTATAAACCCGGCAGAGCAGGCGAGGAGAGAGAGCGAGAAACGGAAAAGCCATACAGTTTCTGAGCCCTTCAGTCAATTTCTTTTGCGCACATAAAAGTATGAGAGAGCACAAAAGTGAAAGAAGCCGCATCATGAAGCCGGCCCGGCTTTACGATAAAAGTCAGGGCGGCTATATGGGGCGTATAAACAGAGATAGCGAATGCGAATACTGTGATCCGGTATTTATCAATGCTGCTTTACAGCCTGGTAAAAATGGAACAGAACTGCTTTGCATTCTGGGCCGATACAAATATTCCTGTCTGCTGTAAGAAAAGGTGAGGTTCTGATGTTGGAAACTGAGTTTTTTCGCTGCTGTTCAGAAAGTTTCTTGCGCATCCAGACAGTCTCAAACAGAAAGGGGCGCGGTTATCCGCAAAGCTTGCGGAAAACTGGTCTCTTGGGATTTGCGGTGTACTAACTGAACTATTGCCTAAGGTTCAGAGGGCTCCCATTTGAAGTCTCTGCCCTTGAGGCTGGGGAAGAGAAACACGTAGTCGCCATTATGGCTCCTGCATCCGAGGTTTCTCCGTCTATTACCAGCTTCCTGTTGGCCAGTATACCCGTCTGACTGTTTGGTATGTTCCAGGGGCCTAGCCTGGTGGCAGTCTCTTGAGCTCTTTGATCTGTTAATAAGATGGTAGAGGCCTGCCTGTATGTGGGCGTGTGTGTGTGCCAGTGTGTGACAGTGAGAGAGAGCTCCAAGACAGGGTGGCGCTGTGCATTGATGTGAGATACCTGGAGAGCCCTCTCTTACTGTGGTCTCGGATACCTGGCACCATGTCAAACGTAATTAAGACAGGTATCAGGAGCTAAGCCAAGGCAAATCCATCGTAGCTGGAAGCCGTGCTGGGCGAACGGCGGGCCCTTCCCTACCCGTCACGTGGGCTCGTGCGGAGGAGGTGTTGGCGGCTGTCCTCGACTCCGGTGGGGCGCTGTCGTACTGGAGCTCGCGGTAGAACAGCCGGTATCCCAGCAGAACCCCGTTCACGCTGTCGTCTCTGGGTGCCTGGGAAAGGAGAAATTAAAGGTCAGGGAGGTTTGTCAATCACTTTGTAATTAAATAGTATCGATCAAACGGCGCTCAAAAAAAGGAAGAAAAAAAACATAATATTACTCTGCAACCACTCCAAGACTATGCTGTTTTACACAAGGTCTGGAATATTAGCCTGGTGCAGATAGATAATTATTTGTGCAGATGGATAAAAGATGAGACCTTAAATATGCGGAGAACCGTGTCTGTAGGCAAGCAGAAAAAAGCTCAATTTGAAAGTAATTAACTTGTTGAGGCGCTAAGCACTGTTTAGATGGCTGTAACATTTTGGAAAGATGGACTAGAGCGTGCGGGTCAGTGGATAAAGGTCCCAGCTGCTAATTAATGTCCCTTCCCAGAGCAAACTCCTACATGGACCGTGCATTAATTAAAGAAGGCTGTCCACTTCTCAGCGCTAAGTGACTGCATATCATTGATTTCAAAATGGAGCTGGGAGATGTCAACAAATATAGCAGTAAAAACAGGGAATAGCAAAGGCTGTGGCTTAATTCTTTGTATGTGTGTGTTCATGTGCCTAATGACAAAGGCTAAGCCATAACCAGAGCAGCCTTTAACGATTCCACAGCCAAAAAATTTTAGTAAAATAAATGAGCAAGGAGGAAAAAAGGAGCATGTGGACACTGGCTGTTGGCTGGCACCTGCAGGCTAAAAGGCTAATGCTAAAGCATGGTGGCAGGCCCTGTAGTCTGGAAGTGAGGCCTGTGAGTGGCTGGTGGTCCCACAGGGCAGCATGTGATCGGCTGCAGCAAGAGAGAGGGTTTCCATCAGCTGGTACTCCAGTACTCCTCACCTCCTTCATGAACACCTCACGTATAACGTGCGAGGCATTTGTAAAGGGATGGCTGTGCTCATGCACATTAATAGACACCTAGAGTGGCTATATGAGTAATAAACTCCAGGAAAAGTGTCGATAGCACTGAACATTCATAAATCGCCCTTGTTGGGGGCCACCATCTTAGTAAGTACTTGCCGTACCCAATTAAAACACTCCCCCTGGTTTCACCCTTATTAGCTTTCCCCCTGGAAACCTTAAATTAATTTCAAGTAATGTGCTATTTATGCATGTGTAAAGAGAATGACATGTTTATGAAATTAATTATATCGTCCTAAAAAAACAGACCCAAGGACCCTTTAAAGATGAGTGGGGATATTACCTGCCACCGGACCAGGACTGAAGTGGTTGTGGACGGCTTCACGGTCAGAATGACGGGAGGTTCATCGGGAACTGTTAGCAAAGCACACAGCATTGTGAATTGAAGGGTCTCAGGTTGACAAGTGACCACTGTCATGCCCCCACAAACAGTGTCACCAAATGAGAAAACCTCTCAAAATCAAAAGTGTAATTTCACACACCTGGTGCTTAGCTTATTTGGCATTTGGAACATATAGCAGCAAAGTGTACACAGGCACACATATACTGTGCTGGCTTTGTCACAAAGCGAACCGCAAAGCCCGAAAAGCTTAACGACAAACTTCTGAGGTTTTAGACCACAACCACATTCACTTCAAACCTATGTAAATGATTCAGCACACAGTGACTGCCATACTAATGAGACAACCATGTTTCCATGCTCTGCTTTGAAGCAGTAATATGTTGCAGTTGTAGTAACCATTTTAACCATTCAAACTCATATCAATCAGATGCCAGTATCTGTACCTTTCTATTAATAAGATTTTTCAATTGAACTACTACTTTAATATTATATCTAAAATAAAACCTACTCAATTTGTGTGAGCACCATTCAAAAGAATTTTATGAAAGGACACTGAGATTTCATTTTAATGAGGCTCTACAAAGACAGACAATACGGCTTTTGATTATTCATTAAATGACTTTAGGGACCTTGACCACAGAGTGGAGAGTGCGAAATGAGGCAGGAGGCACTGTGCAGCACCTCTTTGCTGTCACACGAATCAACGTGGAACCTTCCAGAAAACCAGGACTCAGACTCTGCTCACCGTCTTGTAAAGTAGTGACCGGTCCCGTCTCATTGCTGTAGGCGCTGTCTCCGATGTCATTGGTCGCCAGCATCCTCAGCTTGTACGACGTGAAGGGTTTCAGTCTGCGGGGGTGCACAACGTACAGGCCATTACAGACTCTCCCGGAGGCGACCCCGGGTGTGAAGGTCACCTACTTTTCAGCGCCACAAAAACCGAGCCTCTTCCCACAATGCCCTCTGACAGGAGATGTCGCCTTAATTGGGCCGCGAGGCAATGGCGGAAGGAATGCGATAAATAATGAATGAGCGACCGCATAACCAATACAAAACACAAACAAACAAAAAAACAGAAACAATTTCACCGTTGAGTTTGCTCCGTTGCACTCTGAACACAAATAATATGTGCGCTACAGAAAACATTTAAATGGAGGCGATTACGGCAAAGGCATGGAACTATAAAGAGATGATAGAAATTCAATGCAACCTCCCCCCAAAACCAGACAAAGAAGCAATTTTGGCGGAAGAGATGACGCGCTACAATCAATGAGTCAAAACAAATCTGAGGTAAAAAAAAAAAAATTTCACAACAAAACTTCTGAAACATCACCTTTCAATTACCATGCACATTGTTGCTCTGTTACTTATCCGGTTTTTACTTTGCGTGTCTTTTTATTATTTTAAGTGCTACGGAATAAGCAACCCAAGAATGTACAGAGCCCACACCGCATAAACGTTAAAATCCACATGCATTTGACAACCACAGACTTCACAAAACAGGGACAAGCTCATGTTCCGAATCACTGAGTCTCAAAGGGCACATGGGAAAGCTGAAAAAGAGGTACACGATTGAATTAATACACCTAATTGGAGCTTGATAGAGAAAAAAAGTGAATCGGTTTTTGGGAAAGAACCCTGGAGTAGACACTGAGGTGCACGCGGAGCAAATGGAAAGTTAATGGCAAGAGAAGATGAGACAAAATGATAAATTCTCAGGACATCCATCCAAACACTGCTGGGATTTCCCCCCCGAACAGAAGCCAGGGTGGCGCACATACGCGCCAACCCGCCGCCATCCGCCCCAATGACACACTGACCGCTCGGAAAAACAGGCGAATGAAAACGCGCGGAATGAAGAGGAAGGCGATGGTAATGAAGATAGAGCAGCCCCGAGAACGCATATAAAGTGCCAATTTACCCGGGGACGGGTAGTAATCACCGTGGCCGCTGAAGTGGAATTCAAATTCGGGGCTTCGGCACCAACTGTTTGCGAGATTATTTCCCGGCTTCCAAATCATCCGGGGCTTAATAAATCACGGCTGAAGAAAAGCCATCTCAGCTGTTAATAATGACCCCAGCCTGAGAACTGGTACCGTGCAGCAATTGAGAGACCAACTGGCATGAGAGTGATTATGAAACGAGGATTAAAATAAAAACGGCCAAGGGATGTATCAGGAAGGAGAGTGTGTCGTAGTAAGGTCACTTGTGTTTCGGGGAGGGGAGGGGAGGAAGAGGGGGGGCTGTAAGCCGGTGGGGATGAACTCTTGCCACCTCAGCTTTGAGTGGGATGTGGGGAGGGCGCACCGTGGAGCTGAAAGCGGATCCTCCTCCCATCCGCTGTCCCTGACTCACCCGCTCAAGTGGCTTTTCAGTTTGGCCCTTTCACAGCCTCTCTCGGTTTGAGCAACCTAGATGCGGCTGCCATCGATGCGTGCGGGCGGTACGGCGGAGAGGTCTCAGTCCCTCTTTGGCACCAGCCCAGGAACATTGCTAGGCACTTATGCAAGAACAGACCGAAATGGCCTCTAGTTCAATCATGGAACTAGAACTAGAGTTCCAGGATTGAGCACCACCACTATAAATGACTACTGCTTCCACCATTACTACTACAGAGGATATTTCCTGAGGTACTTCAGGCTATGAGACGTAATCAAGCCTACAAGGGCAGAACATCAGAACCTGTTGGTCACATGTCTCGTTCCCTTACACCTACTGTGGGCCCATCGACTACTGGCAAAGTCTAAAGTTTTGCTGTGTATCCACCTGCAGTCAATATGCAGAGGTATAGCTACCCTACCTGTGATCAAAAATAGTAAAATGGGGATAGGAACTCCACCAATCACAGAGTATGTTAGTCATAAGAAACAGAGCAATACAGATTTGTCTGTACTTTCTGCCGATACTTGCTATACTATATCCAGGCAGTACAGCCAGAAGGTGTCCACCAATTACCAAAGACGTTGGTATATTTGTTATAACTAATGTACAATGTGATTGGTTGCAGGTGAGGTCATGGCTGCGTGTGCGCTATCGTTCGGCCACGTCAGAGGGACGGCAGGCGGCGCACTCACCTCTCCACCTCCCAGGAGGTGCTGTTGGGCCGGATGGCGGAGGAGTGGGTGCGCCAGTCTCCGTCGGGCAGCTCGCGGGTCTGCAGGGTGAAGTAGCGCACGGGCGAGGAGCCGTCCCCTCCCGGGACCCAGCGCAGGAGCAGCCGGCGGGAGCGCACCTCCTCCTGGGACACGCTCAGCTCCTTCGGGGGCTGAGGACGCTCTGAGGAGGGGGCAGAGAGGCCTTCAAACAATGCCCACCAAACCACACCAAACCAGCCATGGCTGCCAAACATCATGTCCCAGTGTGGGCACTTTGTGGGTGAGTAGGCCAGTGTGAAGGGCCAGTGTTGGCAGAGGTTTTTCTGTCATCCAAGCACCAAAACAAAAACAATAAAGATTATTTAGTTCAGTGTTAACCAATCACGTTCCTGGAGATCTACAATCCTGTAGGTTTTCATTTTAACCCTAATGACTCTACTAATTAGCAGCTCATGAAATCTCTAGCTGTTGAATGAGGTGTGCTTTGTTGGGTTGAAGTGAAAACCTGCAGGACGGTAGATCTCCAGGAACAGGACTGGTTACAGTGATTGAGTTCATGATGCTTTGGAGAACAAAAGCTTGCACCAACAGCTACCCTAATTGTATGACCCTGGATCCACCCTAGAACCTGCATTTCCGCGGCTTAACTTGGCTATGAGGGAGTGCAACAGAAAAGACATAGAAACATAAATACTCAACAAACATAGAAATACTCTGAAAAAGAAAGATCACAAAGAGAACACAAAGAGAATATCAACAATACAAAAAGACTAAAGTCTTAAAGTATGAGACTTATGCAGAAGGAATCCAGGATCCAGTCCTATCCAGTTCATCCATGAAAAGAATAACGAAATGGTGAATAAATTCTATCTCATAGAGAACTTGAAAAACTTTTCAAGCTCACATACAGACAAATGCTTTTGATATCAGTTAGTGGAATTAATATGGCAAGGACAGTTCAACCACAGGTCAGGCTGCCCCCTGCTGGAGGGAGTGATCACCTGGTGCAGTCAGCCACACCCTTCCCATCAGACCTAGTCTCTCTTCTCCTTTCCTCCCCTGTCCTATGTTTCCTCTCTTTCCGCTCCTCTCCTCTTCTCACCTCTCTTTTATTCACAGTGCAATGCCTGCCCCCCATCCCCATTGATTTGAATACAGAGCTCAATAGACAGAGGCCCTAATTGTTTGTTCTAATGGGAGCCGTTATTGATGAAGGTTATTAAAGATGCCGACCGGGCAACAAAACACATATTGATTGGACCTGCTGTCAAACGGTTGACCAGCCTTCTCGAGTGCTTATAAAGCCTCCATAAATCAGCATTTATTGCCCAAAAACATCTCCTCCTTCGCTGCCTTTTCAGTTTGCGAAAGGCTGCGGCGTCAAATGTCTCCTCTCTTTTTTATTTCTCTCTGTTCCGGCGCTATGCTGATCATTATCATTATCAAAGTCTTCCCTCTTCTGCGTGTTAGAGAAGACACTCATCACAGTGCTTAATCTCTCAGGCTGATTCAGAAGCATTCCGTACAAGAGAAGGGAAGTCCCTGTGCACCATTTGTCGGTTCAGATACCCTTGTTCAAAATTCCATTATCCACACTCCATGAAACACAATATGTTTTCCTTACAAAAGACACCACTGCGCAAATCTGAATCGACCGTGAGATCGGAGAACAAAAAATTGGTCGTATTGGATTAAGCTGTAATTGGTGAGAGGGAAAACATACAGAGATGCTTCTTTGCTTTTCACTACATAAAGATGGAAAATCTTGTGCTAGACAAAGCTATGCTTTGGAAAACGGTATCCAAAAGCATGGCCAATGGCTATGGATAATACATATGCCTTTGGACATCATTTGCTTTATTTTATCACATAATTAAAATTCAAATTGGTATTAAGATATCATTGGATATTTAGGCTGCACTGGCCCATATATCTGTCTGATGGTAAAAATGTTACCTAGTTTGGTAACAAAATCCCAGGAAAAGTGTTTGTTTGGATGCAGCGAGCATTAATAAATCAGTCATTTCAGGACCATTTACCCAGCGTGCACTTGATACAGTACGTGCAATTAAACATGTTCCCAGGGGTTCGTTTCCAAACGCATATTGACTTATAAATTTCATGCCCCAATTAGTTGTACAGAGTAAATGATTTTTCTCATTTTTAACTACTATTCCGCAAAAAGCTCTTTGTGAGAAGCCATTATGTCATTCAGTTCCTCATATCTGTGGCGTTTTCAACTGCATGTCCTCCATAGCACCGAGGTGAACTAATCCGACAGTTGGAAATATAAAAACAAATAATAGGCTCAGAGCTGAAATGGCAAGGAACTTCAAACAGCAAGTTTGACAATGCAAGCCAATAAAATGTTTATAGTGCTGAATGAGTAATTGTTCCCAAAATATTTTTGAAGACATTCCAATATCCTCATCAGGGAGATGAATCCAGAAGCGCAAACCTCTTCAAAGGAATGGAAATTGATTAAGAAAAGGCTTATACTCTGGCGAGTATTAAAAAAAACATGGCCTGGATTCACTCAATATATGTGAACAATCAACTTTTACCAATAAAAAAAAAATTTAATTAAAGTTAGTTCAAAAATGTTCTAATATTTTCAAGAATCGGGTTTGGTGATAGTGGAACTCCACAAACTGCGTTGGTGAAGATGAAAGCTACTGCATAACTTAGAATAAGCAAAGTAAATTCTAATTCTAATCTCAGACAAACTGAGATAAGAACTATATGGCTCATCACACAGATTATACATAGTGTTCATGTCCAATACAAAATTATTTTGTATTTAATCCACGTTTCATCCTGCAAGGAACAGTCATTTTTCTTGCCCAATCTGTTCTAGAGTAAAATGAAGCGATAAAGAGCATGTAAGTCATCTTTGTCATCAAACACATTTGTAATGAATGCTACATTTTAAAGCTCTTTAAATGTTGATTGAATCAAGCCCAATGTTGTGACCACGTTACCTCGCGTTTCCGTCGTTATGACGACCGCCTGCTCGGGGGGGCCCCAGCCCTGCTGGGTTCTGGCGGAGATGCGGAATATGTACGGCGACTCCGGAGCCAGACGGGTCACGGTGAACTGGCGGGCGTCAGAGTCCACCTCCACCGTGGTGAACTGCTTAGGGCTGCTGGCGTTCAGGCAGTAGGCTATCTGGTACCCTGGGCACGAAAAGAAACAGAACGTAGTGGACTCTTTGAGCTGTGCTTTGGCTTTCATATTCAAAACGGTTCACACGGTAGCACTTCAACGTCTGTGTCATTTTAAATTCTTTCACAATTATGACAAGTACACAATTGTAGCTTTTAACAAAGGTGTTGCCCTGTTGCGCAAGCAATCTCCCAATACATACTGTATGGTGGAATCAAAAATGCCAGTTTCAAAAACGTCCAGCAACAAGTTTTGAAGGACTTTTTTTTCAGGAAGATTCGTTGTACTTCAGATTCTGCATAACAAGATAAAGACACACTGCGTATGACCATAGAAAGCCATGAAGACTTTCACTCAGCATTCACCATGCTATTTATCAGATCACCCACTGTTTATTCTCAGAATAGATGCAGAATAGATTACAATTTATTTGCTGTCAAAAAATATACAAGCTTTGTTTCCAGCAGATGATTTTGATTTGTTTGTCGATTTATCAATATTGTACATTTTTACCACTGGAAACACACTGAAGGGAACTTGGTATAAGTGCTGTACCTTGTCCAACTGTAAAACAGCTGTGTCATATGTGGGTTTGGAACCTGAAAATTCTTAGTTTAAAGATGAGCAGCTACACAGCTAGCCTAGCCTCTGTATTGCTCGACTCTACCTCACTGTTCCTTTAAGGAGATCATAAAAGCCATGTCTAAGCCACAATGTCTCACAGGGTTCAAAATCAATTAAACCAAAGACAGAGTTATTAGCCAAGCATGGGTATCAGCGTTCATTTAATTTGTAAGACAAACCCACAACCACCTGGGGTGCGAGCGCTTTCGTGTTGAAGCATAATGACTAATGTAATGTGAAACGTAGAGTCGCTCAAGCGGTTAATTGTAATACACGCAGTTATATGTAAAAAAGATTGACAGCAATTCAGTGTACAGTAATTCAGACTGATGGCAAAAGACCAGATTTCAGCACACTTGCTGTGGGTTTTTTTGTGTTTCGTCCAGTTGTCCCCTTTGGCAAAATAGTGAAATAACTGGCCCTGGCAAGTCTGGAATAATGACTTTAAATTATTTTCTCGGCGCTTAAATTCTTGGTACGTATTTCAAGCCTCCCCTTCAGGTATAGAGGTCAATACCAGCCCCCCCCCCCCCCACCCTGTATTTCGGCAGCTTTCTGTCGGGGATTTGGACAGGGCCGCGGATGCGAGCCACAGCACTATCAGATTTGTTACGCCGAGCTGTGACCCGCGACCCGTTCTTCCAAACCGTTCCTTTCCGCTGGGTTTCCGGCGCCCAGCGAGCGGTGTAATTGGCCGGATCGCCCTCCCCCTCCCCCTCCCGCACCGCACTTCGGCAGATTTATTATGCTGGCTGAGGACCGCGGTGATCACCGATCCTGAAGACCTGGTAACACAACCAAAACAGAAGGCCTTCCCATCATGCACGATGCTCTGCTGCATCCGCAACAGGAGAGCCCTGCTGCGAGGACAGACCTTTTGAGCAGATGCACGGGTCTAAGAAGGCATACTTACAAAAATGGGCCATTCATTCCAGTCCAGTTTATCTATAATCAGGAGTGAACTGACCAGCATGTCGTGCTCGCTTGCTCTTGAAGGATCGCAGACTCCACAACACGTGCTCGTAACTTTCTTGGTGGCAAAGTACATTCTACGGACAAAATTCATTTTTTTCAACCTGTTAAAAACGCGGGATTTCAGGACAATGATGCGCCCTGTGCTCTGGTACTTGAAACCAGACCGTGACCCGTGCTAACGGTGGCCAACAGCCCCTCAGGGCGACTCATAATTGGGCACAGCGCAGCCCCAGGGAGGGTGTCAGTTTGGCGGAACAGCCATCTCTCAGAGGGCAGGAGGGCCACTTCTGCATGACAAGAGCCTGCAGTCTGCCCAACCCAACCCAACCGACAACAGCAAGGACACCAACCAATTACGTCCTGCCGTTTGACGACTTCCGGCCATAGCCAATTAACAGCTCAGCCCAGAATCTGACCTGCAATGTTTAGATAATGCATGTTAATTAAGCACTGATTCATCAGAGCTTGCCTCAACGTAAGTATTACGCATCGGGGCACCCGAGCACCTCACGCGCTAATGACAGACCGCAACGATAACGCTCGGCGTGGACCGAACGAGGACAGACAGCATTCCGCGCCGCGCTGTCAGGATGAAGGGCGAGCCCGCCAATATATTCCTGTCACAGCTTGCTTTTTAAGACCCGCGGTGTAAAATCTCCTGTTTATAAGACAATATTGCACTTAAATGAAGCGGCTCATGGCCGCGAACAGCCGGCAGTCGAGCAGCCGAGGAGGGCAGGGTAATTTAAAAGTGCCACCTGCGGTGTACTTAATGGAGGAAGACGTTAAGACCGCGAGTTGTAAATAACCTGCGCAGCAGAAAGGACAGAGGAGGCGACACAGGAGCCTGTGGGCCCGGCTTCCAGGATTCCTCCTCATGCATATTCATCGCTCGCGTCTGACGTAAAAACGCATCTCACTGCACTGTCAAAAAAAACCGACTAAGATGCATCTGACAGATGGACAAACCAATTCCGTTGGACGAGGCTCACATGCAACGACAAAGTTCTGCGTCCGGAGATATTTTCAGTCTTCCAAGGGCGAGCTGTCGCTTTTTATAACGTGCGTTGAAAACAACCCGGGACAACTATCCACGGACTGACAGCCCGGCTATTTATCGAGAAGAATGGCTGCGCGGGAAAATGTGAGGTTTCACCGGAGGTGTATCCCGTTCCGACGTGGCAGCAGTCCTCAACACAACAATTCAAAGGCTCCAGCCCTGTCATGTCTTGTTGCAGGCAGACATTTTGAGGCAGGAACTAGGTTCTAGCTGCGGCAGGACAGGTAAAGGTAGCTATACAAACATAACAGAACGGCCTCCACAGCTGTGACACTGAGTGTAGGCTACTGCCTAGACGTGCGTGAAATTCTCCGTTTTGTTCCCACCCATTTCTGTTTTTCTCACCTCTCCTTTATGCCCCGCTGAATTTTTTATTTTTGGGTAGGCAGCAATACAAGTCTTCTGTTGCTTGCTCCGAATATAGCTCTCAATATAGCTATACAGAGTTTTTGTATATCAATCATTATGACATGTACATTTAAATTGGACATTGATTTTAAATAACTTTTTAAAGGTAGACTTTTTAAAGGTATTATTGTTGTTGTTGTGGTGGTTGTTATTATTATAATTATTAATCTCTTCTTTTTTCATACCGGATTGCACACTTGAATGTTAACAGCAAATGCTGCAGTAGCCTAGTTTATGGCCCACAACACAGGGCTTATCACAAAAATAAATCTGACGCATCATCTAATAGCCTATACAGCTGCACATGTGAGGGGATTGGCAAAATATTCTCACATCTGATTAAAAAGCCCGCAGAACAGCTTCATAGCCACAAGGAACACTGTTGTTTGCGTACAAGAACGTTTCCATGTCAGTTTCAAGTTCTATAAACCTCAGTTTGTGCTTGGATTCTCACACAAGATCAAATCTACTGAATTTAGGCTCAAAATCCACACGTACAAACATTTTATAAATAGGGCCCCAGGCAAATTTATGATGGATTACTGCTAACAATTGCCAACAAATTCAAAAGCGAATGTACGCTACTCTCCAGTGACATAAATGGTCAGCTCTCGCAGATTCTCTGAGGGCAAATACCTGATTTTGAATGGCTTTCCAGACAGGATGATATTTTTCAGCCAGGCTGTGAAGGAGGGAAATGGGTTTACGCTACACTGGGCTGTGCTAGAGTGTACAGGGAGTTCAGAGTGCGGAAACTACCGGAAACCGACAGGGCACCACAGCCTCATTTCTCAAGAAAAACCAATCGAAAGGGTTGAGCTGGGCACACTGTACCCAGTATAAATAAACAAAAGGTCTGCTGTTTGGAATGAGCTTGGTACTGTTGGAATTTAAATTCATCTTCCTGACCATACCTGGGTCACATAATTATTTGAAATATTTTACGCCATTACACAGCAGAAAAAAAACGTATGTAAATTACTGACAATAAAAAAAACATACATTTTCACCCATGTTCAGAAAAAAAAAAAAAAAAAAAAACAAATTCATAAAATATTCATTTTGTTTTGTTACAGGTTACAGTATGTTGAAAATTCTCAGGAACCTGTAGGTTTATTTTCAAATTCCGCCCGAATATAAAGACTTCATGTATTTCAAATACAAACTTGACTGAGGGTTGTTCCTGAAAGCATACTTTCACCATACAGATTTAAACATACTTTTATAATCTTGCATCGATGTGTCACTGTAAACTAGCCAATAGCGGTGTGCAGTCATCGTTTCTTCAGAGAAATGCGCTGGGTGCAGTTTGAGAAGAATGAAACAAAGGCGTGAATTATGACATTTTTTGGAAAGAGTACCCCCCCCCAGCATTTTGGTCCGGAGCAGAGCTTTGATGAGCAGTGCTGTGGTTCGCTCCTCCGCTGGGCTGAGACTGCTTCCAGGAGTCCACGGGCATTTCTGAGGTACGGTGGGAACCCGCTGGGTGATCTACCGTGCGAGAACCTCCAAGCCGTTTCACAAAACAAAACAAAAAAATCAAAACAAACATCCCTCACGAAAACATGTCTTCATACTTATCCCAAGGATGGCTAAATCTGTTTTCGACGTGCGAGGAACGCGGCAATCCCATTGTGGACACAGTGAGGCTGATCCACCACCTCACGCAGGAGAGAGAAATAGGATTGCATGCCATCATTCACCCAATGCGTCGTCCCTATAATCCATCGCAAATGTCGCAGTCATTATTTGAGGCCAACTTTAAGGATCCTTAGCCAGAGAACATCATCATCTGGCACATATCTAATTTTCCAGGGTGTCTCCCTGTTGGAACAGAAGATGACGAAAACAGTAAACCTTTTCTCACCCCCTCACCCCCTCACCCCCCCCCCCCCCCCCACCCCCACCCCCAGAGTGTTGGGAACATATTTCACCCAGGTTTCATGCTTCTTCTCACAGATTAATCTGTGGGAGCGCAGGGATTTGACTTGCTACTGTTCTGTTGTGGCTGTATTCAGCAGACGGTGCCAGTCAGTTTAATCATATCACCCCCACCCTTCCCTTTCAACCTGATGTAAAATTATTTTCTAGCACAAACTGACACAGCTCCCCGGGGGGGATTCAAATGGATAATCGCGTGCGGTTGTGTTTCCCCGAGGAGGAAGAACGTGGAGAACGATGGTTTCGCACATTCGTATCCAGGCATTTCGAACACCATGAGAAAACACCAGACCCGATTTGCAAAGAGAGAAAAAAAGAAACGCGGTTCAAATGTGGACCAATTTTGACACCAGCCGGCGTTTTGCTACTGGTAATGCCTTAACCATATATAATACGGTGAAAAAATAACAGGTTTGATGGTACAAGCACACGTCAAAGAAACACGCCCCATTTGTTAAAGGGGTCAGTGCTTCTGTGATACTTGTGATGTAAACCTCTGAGAGTATAATGCACATACTGCTACAAGTGCAAACAAACCAAGTTCAGGTTCAATGTGTTGAGTTCAAAGAGGCCAATATGTTATTCCCTGCGACATAAAACAAATGTAATGCCGCAAGCAAAAATGGCCGACGTACCATTGCCTGGACATGAGCCTGAATTCAATGAAAGGTGGTCCTTGAAGGGATAGTTGACTTTCTGGGTTTAAAAAAAAATATTATACCATTTTAATGTATGTTTGATTGGCACAGACAGTTTCTGCGTGCGATGATGGGTATTTTAGATATTTAGAGAAGATTCTGGCAACCTGCTGGTTTTACACTGGCATAGAGGCATTCTAAGGAATGTATTCTAAAGCAAGAAAAAACAAAGCAAGTAACTCCAAAGGAGTTTGCGTAGTGATGTTATGTGTCCAAAGGCTGTATACACAAACAGCTTCAATAATACATTTTTAGCGCTTATTCACAATTATTAGCAGAAATACCAGTTTCCATATTGTGTGATTTATGTTGGTTCTCCTTTCCTTGAAGTACCTCTTTTCAGGTTGAGTGTCCCAGAGACAGTTATATTAAATGCTATTTTTTAATGGAAGCATAACACCATTGTACAAGCTGCTGCCACTGTAAAGCAAACATGTCTTCAGGAACTTCTCTACGTATCTAAAATATCACATGGGACTGTGTGGGCCAATGAAAAATAATACACGCGAAACGGAATCATACTGAATCACACAGGATTTGAACTTTTAACGGTTAATTGCAAATCAATGCAAGTATTCCTTTCTTGCCTTACAGACAATTTGGCAAGTTCAGCGATCAGCAAAATTAACTCGCCAAACCGTTGTTTCTTAAGAAAAAACGATTGGCCTTATTTCTAAGTCAATTTTAAGAATAAAGGTTAATCATTTCCAGACCACAGAATGAGGCACTGACAAAAAGGTTACTCTGGGTGGCAGTAGCAGACTCTATCCCCTACTTTTCAGTCACACACCTCCCCCACCACCCCTCCCCAGAAACCTGCAACTTAAACATTTCTCACCAATTAAACTCAGGAATAAAGTCTGCTTTAGAGATGTCTGTGAGTAGGTATGCAATGCAGAGTTTTCTTCACTAAACAGAAATTTTAATCCATTGCACCCTTGCACATACTCCCCCCTCCTAATCACATCCCCTCTTCAAACCCCCTGCCCTCACTGCCCATCCCCCACCCGTCCTCACCCTGCCCGCACACTCCCCACACCCGCTGTACTCCTCGTCCGCACGCCCACGCCCCTCTTACCCAAGATGATGCCGTTGGGGTCCACCGGGGGCTGCCACACCACCCTCACCTCCGTCAGGCCCACGTCCGGGAACACCAGCCTCACGGGCGGCCCGGGGACTGGGGGTGGGGGGGGGGAGGCAGAGAGACAGGACGGAAGCGTGAACACGTGCTCCAGGGTTCCTTTCAACCAACCAACCAGCCGCGTTCACCCCGAGGCAGGAACAGGCAGGCTCTTTACATTCAGCACACGCTGTTTACCCGACACAATGATCCCGGGCTGCGTGAATCCTCCCCGGGCTCGCCCCCGATGAGCTCACCCACACACGCAATTACACCCGGGCTCCAGGCTCGCGCCTCACAACCGGCCGCCGCACGGATAGCTGGCGGGGAAACTGTCGGCGGCCGCTGACACGTTCGGTTAAACCGAGCATGAGGATTCTGGGAAATCCAGCTCACTTCGGTTAAACAGATTTTAATAAATACAGCCAAGGCAAGTAATTAAACATTTAAACCCCTGTCTGCACAGCTCAGATATACATGGACACTTGCTAGGTTTAATTATATTATTAATTTGCTGATGAGATACCCCTTGCATAATTTAGATTTTTGTTACATTATCCATTTATGAAGTGAATGCATTACTGAAGCAATGCAGCTACACTGAGGGTACACTGGTCGTGGACCTTCTGCGACTCCAACCTGCAAGCTACTGTGCTGTACTCCCTAGACCATGGTCTTAACGACTATAACACACTGGTTTTAAAGAATACTCAGTTTAGAACATGGGCTCTCATTATATGCACTTATAGCCGCATTCAACAATCAAACCTAATGTACACATTCTGTATGGACTCGTCTCTTATTCTCTACATGGCTACACAGAGTTCTACTTAGTAGTGAGCTCCCCACCAAACTTCCCCCCCAAGGTCACAGCCAGTCTGATTGGATACCCAGCCCCAGGCAAGAGGGCAGGTCACAGGTAAGTCAGCTGACACCACGGGAAATTGTTTCCTCGGGAGATGACTTCTGACTACCCTCCATGAACCCGTCCCCTTGAGCAAATGGGAGGGGGGGGGGGGGGTGATATTAGGGTTTGGTTTAATGAGCATGACTGGAACTCTCTGGATTGAGGTTTGAGTTTACATGTGGTTTAGATGACACAGTGCCACACAGTGGATGAAAATCCAGCCGGCGTTCATTGGTGGCCACCTAGAGCTGGGCGATAAACCACAATGATAATCATCAAATGCAATTACGGCCGTCGCCACCGTGTGACCTACAGCCTTTCTTTTTTTCTTTTTTTTTTCTTTGATTATATCTGATGCAGTAGTGAACAACCAGACTTCAGTGTGAAAATCTTCTGGAAAAAAGCTGTTCTCTATTGAGTGGCCATAAGACAGCCAATCGGCAGAAAGACCTTGCAGCTTCCATGTGCTTGATGAAAACACATCACATGATCACAAGCTGTACAACCTTACCGCTGATTGGCTGTCTTTTCAACACCCAATACTTACTGTAAGTTGTTATGTTTTTTCCTCTGGAAGCATTTCGTGCGGCCTGTTGTTGATTGTTTACTACCGCATCAGGTATAATAAGAAAAGAGGACAAGAAAGGTAATGCACCATATGGTGGCAAAGACCATTATTGCATTTGATAATTATTGTTGTGGTAATTGACCCAGCCCTATTACCACCTCACCTGACTGGCTGTGTGCCATGAGAAAGGCTATCTTAAGGGCGATCTGTACAAAGCTAATGAGTGTGTGACAGGACCCAACAGATAAAAATGTGTGTGTGTGTGTGTGTGCGCGTGTGTTCGTCTGTGCGTGCGTGTGTGTTTGTGCGTGCGTGTGTGAGCGCGTGTGTGTTTGTGTTCATGTGTGCGTGCAGGAAAGGCCGGCAGTATCTGCCATGTCACTGTCACACAGCTGCAACACAAACAGGAAGGAGAGAGAATGTGGCTTGTTGGGCTCTAATGTTATGTGCTGGTTAGGTATGTTTTTGTCAAAAGGGCTCGTAATTAGACGGTTGCAGATACACTGCTGTTATTTCCCTGAGTACAGCATTTGATCTGAATAGGTTCCAGAATAGCTAAAAGGCCTGTAAAAATGTAAGCTCTGTACGTCACCTTGAATACGGACAAATAACAAATAAGCAATGTAAAAAACAAAAACAGACAAGCGCACGCACACACACACACTGAACATCAGCATCTATCACCTCTGCCAACTCTTCCTTTCACTGACACCAATCCTGCCGGCTCCACTGCGCCCCTGTGATTGGTCAGACACTCTCATCGCCATGGAGACTAAGAGGTCTCACACATACATGCAGCCACTGACTAACTACTTTGCCGGGGGGAAGTTTCACAGAGTGACTGCGAGGTGTAATCTGAGACGTGGGTGGGGGGGGGCGTGGGGGATTTAAATTATGGGACGATGGGGCACCCCCCTCAGGCAAGTAAGAGTCACAACAGATGAGATAGAAAGCTGTGAAAGACAAGCCACCACAAGCCATCCATCCCATCATCCCCCCCTCTCCCTCCCTCCCTCCCTCCCATATCCCATCAGGAGCGGCATTGGCTGCCATCGTGGATGCAGGGTCCCCTAACAAGTCCACCGCTGTGTCACAGCCAGACTGGGCAAGACAGGCCCCTGATTAGAACTCTCCGTATTCGATACTTGCCTGGTCGACGTCGTACCCACTTTGTGCAGTAGGGCGTCGGCGGCAGGCGCAGACGTCTATACGCCAAGCAGTACACACAAATCACATCTGGCTGTTCTTAAATTAAGGAGTCGCGACTAAACCCCTCACCGGCCTCTCATACACACCACTCCTGGCAACCCGGTCCGGCTTCCCCTCTCAGTCACAGTAGGTTCCGCGAGCTTCTCCCTCATCTCCTCTCCAACTGTTATTCAGCTCTCACAAGGTACCGTCCTACAAAATACCGCTTGGCATTCTACTGTGAGAAAGTCCCGACTAAATTCCCCGTGGATCCGAAACTGTCCCTGTGTATGCAAATGAAATTAATTACAGGAGCGGCGGATCGGTATGTCGACACTATTTCCCTCGTCTGTTCTTTGGCCGTGTTCCTTCCTCTAAGACCGGATGAGCACGCGTCTGCTTTCAAATGGAAAAATCTTCCAACGGCCTTTGCGCGCACGACAAGAGGGAGTGTTTTACAGACAAGCACGGAGACGCGCCAGAAAACGGTCGAACGCACTCGGAGAAAGCCCCTCCCGTCCAGAAACCCCGCCCACGCAGGTAAGAGGCCTCCCTGCGCGGCGTCAGGATGGCGCTCCGCTGCCCTGGTCCGGGTCCTCCGCGCTGGGCTCTCTATCCGCTGCCGCCTGAGCAAAGCGTGCGCTCGCGTCGCCGCCCGACACCCGGCGCTAACACGCCGCTCGCTCCCCAGCCGCGTCTTTACAGGGCGCTCGGCGGGGTGGGGGTGGTGGTGGGCCGGGGGGTGGGGTGAGGGGGGGGGGGGGGGGCGGGGGGGTTTGGGGGCCCGGCGGGGGGTCCTCAGCGAGCCGTCAACAGCGAGATCAAAGCAACGTCGCGTGGAAGCGAGGACGTCCCAGCAGCCAACGCTGGCGGCGGGCATCTGACGAAATAACGACCCCCCGCCGCCACAGCCACCCCCCTCCCCCACCCCATACCCCACCCCACCCCGCCCCGCTCACCCACCGCCTCGCCCCCTCCTCCAGCGCACCCACGCTACATCTCAGGCCTTTCCGTACCTGCTCCTGAGTCAGGATTAATAACCAAAAACTGCACTGCGCAAACCTCTGGGCTTAGCCTCACCAGCAAAAACAGTCTCCCCTGATCAATGATCATTTTATTTCTGCTGGTGCGGTGGTTTATTTAAAGGCCATAATTACAAGGGAACCGGCACATTCTCCGAGACTTTTCCGCTCCCCGATACTGCCCATTTTTTTTCCCGCTTACCCTTTTATAACACAAATCCTTAATGAGTTTAGTGAACGGTGATTGAATTTCATTAAAAGGGGGTGTCCACACTGCGGCAAACCTTGCTGATGAAAAGAAATTAAGACCTATTAAGATATTTAATCAGAGTAGTTAATTTCCGGGTGGCAGGCTAAAGCTCCGATTTGACATAAAAACCAAGTGAACAAAACCATAATTACCGTAATTATACGTCGGAAAATTTGCACGAGGGAAAGCCTTCAACAGATGACATCTTTTGCTTAAGCATACATAGTGTACAATGAAGTATTCCACAGATTATTAAAAAACCTGGAACTGAGTCTGAAATCTGTGAGGGAAACCAGTACAGTAAAAATCAATAGCTGACTGAGCAGCTCAAAATGACAAGAAAAACGATGGTGGTACAAACAGCTCACAGACGTCCTTTTTTGGAAGAACTTCCATCTCATGACATTCAAATTTTTTTTTTAAACACACACATTTCACCAGAGCCTTAAAAAGAGTGCCAAGTTCTCCGGGGGAAAGAGAAAGTGTTTGCAAATAATGTCCAGGGAACATCCTTTCAAGGCCAGTTACTAAAACTGCCGTACGAACAAACAAAACACTTTCACTGAGTCATGTGGAAGCAAACTGGGTGTCTTTTATACTGGGAGTGTATTGCTTGGCCCAACTGCTTAAATGCTATGAGTGGCTGTGTACATTGGCTAAAGCATTTGTGAATTGGACTCTTAAAGCTTCCCAGAGATTTTAATATAAAAAGATGCCCCTTTTATGAATATTTTATATATTAAAATATTATTAATAATATTAGATGTGCACTGATCATAAAACTACATATTTATGTGTGCAGAATTGACTATAGTAGGTTAAACCATTTGAAGGGTGGCAGTTTTAGAGAGACACAAAATTAAAATTTTGGGAGCCCAAGGAATAGGCCTTGGGTGGGGTGGGAACTTAAATCCACTTGCAGAGAGCCAATAGAATTTCTAATCGCTTCAACACTCCCATTGTTGCAGTGTAGAGTGCAGCTCTGACAGGGAGGAAAAAAGAAGAGACAGGCAGGGACACATGGCGACCTGTAGTGGATGAGAGCATTTCCACTGTGGAAAAAGCACGCTAAAAGACCTGCTATTTCAACAGATCAAAAAGCTGTCAAAAAAAAAATCTTCCCAATTTTCACAATAACCGCCTGAGACCCAGCAGAAAAAAAGTTTAAGTATTTCAATTTTTTGACCTAACACTGACAAAAACAAAAATATTTTCAAAAATATTTCTTTATTTTCATTGAATGTCCCTTATAGTGTAGGTTTCAGCAGAGTAGAACATACGCTTCTTAAGTTTAAGAGCACCCTACAGGAGGAAATGAACTGCCGGGTCTGGGGAGTATAAATAAATATTGCTGGCTGGTTAGCTCGGTGTTCAGAGTGCCTGAGGAAGAGGTAGACCTTGAGGACACAGCCCTGCAGCCTTTCCTTTACCAGCACAGTCCTGTGTGAGTCACAGATGGGAAATTTCGGGAGACGGATCGGGAAGGGGGGGGTGGGGGGGGGGGGTGGCATACCGTCGTCCTGAGTCCTCTCCAGCACCGGCGGGCTGCTGGGCTCCCCGTCACCGATGCGGGTGAAGGCGAGCACCTGGATCTGGTACAGGACGTACCGGCGCAGGTTTCGCAGAAGCACAGACTGCGTCAGGTTCCCTTTCACCAGGTGCACCTGGGGCTCCGAGTCTGAATCCTTCTCCTTGTACAGCACCTGTACACACACACACACGCACGCACGCACGCACGCACGCACGCACACACAGATGCGTGCACACACACGCACGCACGCATACACACACACGCACGCACGCACGCACACACGCACGCACACGCAAACGCACATACACGCACACGCAGACACATATGCACACACAGACACGCGCACAAACACACGCACACACACACAAACATACACACATGCACGCAGATGTATGCGCACACACAATTTGGCACCATTAGCAACACCATCATGAAAATAAAAAGGCACAAATTTAATTAGAAATCACTGGTTGACAACTTACAATGCTCTTGTGATATTTTTGAGCAAAGCTAATTTTAAACAAAGAAAAATAATATTATCTACAGGAAAATTATCAACATACAAAATTCAAATTGAGCTTTTACAAGAAATATATGTCACTCAAATGTATACAGCTATATCAGAGGGTTCAAGGTCTGGTTTGATTGATACAACTGACAGACAATTAGTTATATGCATAGTTGTAACATAGCAACCTATCCCACACAATACTCAGAAATACTCATAAATGAATCCCTCAGTCATATTTTGGGATTGCGGCAGGTCATGTTCCCCTTGTTGAGAAAGTCGCCTGTCTTGAGCTCTCACTGAACGAGTGCCTGCCTCACATGCACATCAAGTTATCAAAACCGATACTAAACTAGTTCTTAAAATGGACTTGTTCAACCAGAAGAAAGAGAAATCATTTAATGGTCGACGGGCATGTCATTTACAATAGTGTTCCAGCCTCTTTTTAGGTCGATTTTCCTGGAAGCATTGCAGCATCTGACTTTTGTGATTGAGTAGTTTGTAGCATCAGAGGAAAGCCGATGGTCCACCACTCAATACTTTAATTATTTGATTAAAAATGAAAACAAATACATTTGTTAATGTATGGCTGCATACTGTGCCACAGACTGTTCCTGGGATGCTAACTGATTCAAAATCCAGGGGGCACTACAAGCTTGCAAGCTGGAGTTGGATGACAGCAAGTCAGCTAATAACTACCCAGGCTTTTGTTAATGGTGTATATTTAGCCTTGTGCGCAAGTAGCACTGTGATGATATGTACAATTAACTTAATTCCATTTGTCAGAAAGCAGCTACGTGATTATTATTCTGACATAGAACATAGTCTTGGTTATTTTCCAGTCACAAGTTCCTTACAGTCTACAAAGGCCAAGCTGATTCAATTTGCACAGCTCACAAACTAATAGAAACCCCCCCCCGGTCTTCACACCAAGGTTATGCCCTTAGTTATATTCCTCCATTCTGCTTTTATAAATCTTGTCTTTCTCTTAATTGCATTTGATATAAACGTGAAAGAGAAGCTGGCTTCACACCTTTCTCTCCCTCACTCTGTAAACATTTGCTTTCCCACCTAGGATGAAAATTTCAACAAATATATTAACAAAGTTGCGCATTTCTAAAAGGGTATTCATGATACAGTTAGAAAAACAGCGGAAGTTTTGACACATTTTGTCTGGGGTGCTATGGGAAAATCCATGTGTACTTTTTTGGAGAAAGAAAACCTGTATATCAGCTCTTTCACAATGTTTCATCATTTTCAGCATCCTGACATTTCTAGAAATTGAGAGAATTATTTCTGCCTCACTTAAGCAGAAAAGCAAAACGGCAAGTTTGTCTATGACAGAAGTTAAGCCCTGCAAACAACGATAGCCTACCGACAATAACTTGAACAAATTCACCGGACAACAGAAAAAAATGTGTTCTTGTTTTCTGGTTCCTTTTAATGCTACAAGGAAGTCTGCAACTCACTGAACCCAAATGTGGCCTCCGGGATTGGGGTCAACTCCATTTAAATTTAGTCAATTCAATAAATTATCTGAAATTAAATTCATTAATGAAAAAACTATAAAATATCAAGGGCATTTTCCAAGTTATGAACTGAAATTAAGTTCCAGAAATGAAATTGAAATGAGTTTGACCCCCAACCTCGATTATCTCAATCTGGTAGTGACTATTGTTTGTTTCCCTGTAAAATGCAGATGAGTGAGAATTTCTCAGTGTACCAGTACTAAGTACTTTACCCAAATATGCCATGATTACGACAAATCTCAAACTTGCAACATCTCTTTTGGGGTATATGTATTTTTCCATTCAGTTCAGTTTATTTTGTACTTACTATTTAAATACAAATGGACTGCATTCTTATTTCAGTCATTTCAGATACAACAGGAGTATATACAGTAGCTCAAAGCAATATCATTAGCATTTAACAAAGGCAATGGGCTGAAACATTTCTTTAGACTCCTCTTAACTGAAAAATGTTTAACGAATCATTCATGAATGCAGTTACCAGTGGTCATGCTAGCCCATGGAATGCATCTTTGGAAATATGTCAACTCACAGTAATAACACAACGTTTGTACAGTACTGTGCAAAAGTTGGAGACCACCCTTTCCCTTATTTACCTTCCAGTGAAAACAGCCACAAAGTGCAAGTTATTTTTCAGTGTCAGAAAATGATTCAGCAAACATTTAACACAAGAACAACACTACGTACAACATCAAATTTGTTTAGTATTTAGAGTGTCTACTCATCCGCTTGCTTTGAGTTTCTCAAAGAAATCTGCAAGGATATTTTTCCAAAGTTCAGTCTTTGTAGTTGCTTCACCAACCAAAGTAATCCCAAACACATTCAGTGATGTGGAGGTCTGGACTCTGGGGTGGCCAGTCTATTGTTCTGAGAACACCAGCGTGATCTTTGTAGCAGTGTGCATGGGGTCATTATCTTGCTGCAGAACGAATCTGCTGCCAATCAAACGTTGTCCAGAAGGTATTGCATGATAAGATTTGTTTGTATTTATCAGAATTCAAGATGCCTTCAATCAAAAGCAAATCACCAACTCCAGATGTTGTTACACAACCCCAAACTCTCACTGATCCTCCTCCATGTTTGACTGATGGTTGCAGACATGGAGTCTTTCATTGCTTCGGCAGCTTCTCTTACTTCCAAAAATCTCAAATTTAGACTACTCTAAAACCTTACTCCACATCACAGGTGTCCAGTTTCAGTGTATCAGTGCAAATGTGCATCTCGTTTGTTTATTTCCTTTTCTCAGTAGTGGCTTTTTGACAGGTGCACTTCCTTACAGACCCATAGTATTGAGTTGTCTTCTCCCAGAGGAAAGACTGACCGAAACACTTGTGGATTTCCTCAGATCTAAAGAAAATACCATTTTTTGCAATGGTGATAGTTTTGCTGGTCTATCAGTTCTTGCACGGTTGTTAGAAGGCCCATTTTCTTTGTAACTTGCAATAATCGTCGGAACTCCAGTTTTGGAAACTCCTACTTTTTCACTTATTTTCCTTTGACTTTCACCTTCTTTATGCAGTGTTTGGGCAGTTGTTTGTTTAAATATTCAAGTCACATTTGAAGGCAAAAGGTTCTAACAATGTCATTGACACTTTTGGTAACAACTTTTGTTGGGAGGACACAGCTGAAACTTGTTTATTGATCGGATGGATAGAATATATAAAGTGGTAGTAAGGTACACAAAAGAAAGAGTGGACAAGTACTCATACATGTGATATAATGAAGTGGTGGAGGTTTTTCTGTAAAATATATGTTTCCTGCATTATTGTCTGACACTGAAAAAAAATTGCACTGAATGGCAGATTTGACTGGATGATTGAATAAATGAAAAGAGTTGTTTCTCACTTTTACACAATAATATATGCCATTCACAATTTTACTATGAAACTTGAAAAAGAAATGAAATAGCTGGATTAGCAGGATAAATATACTACAAATAATATTTTTGCATTCTGATCAAAAGTAATTTTTGGCACACAGGCTAATATTATTAAACCCCAGGAGCAATATCTGTGTTAATTTACTCATGTTGAGAAAGCAAGCTAGAGCGTGACAACTTTTTGTTTTTGGCTTCTTTCAAATTAAGTGCTTTCTCTTTAAATCTGGCAATGCTTCCAATGGCAGTGTAAATGTAGTTATCAATAAACAACACAAATGTCAGACACAAAAAGACAATTGGTTCAAAGAAACAGGAGTGATTTGTTGTGGTTTAAGTCTGGGTCACCCCCTGTTGTAATCTTTAAAAGAAGACCTCAAAATATCTGCGTTTATAGAACACAGAGTATTTTTTCCTGGCATTTTAGCCCTTTTTCTGCAAAACAACACACAGTGTCATCGATGTGAACCACAATGAGTGCTAACAGCTCACCCTGGTACAGAATCTTCAACCAGCTAAACATCAGTGAGCGAGTATGTGAGTTAAAGTCAGGTGCATGAGGTGCTTTGCATCTAAAAAATGCAGAACCCTGTGACCACAGCAGACTCATAAATATTCTAACTACTGAGTGGCAAAGGTCAGATATGCCAAATATATACTGAAATACTGGTGTCATCAAATATGGATCCATTGTAAGGAGTGGCACGTAATGAGGGTCCAACAAGTGTCATTTAAAATACATTTTCACAGAACTGAATCCAACTTTTGCAAACCCATCACAGAGGTCATATAATGCAGGATTAATGCATTTTTAAAGCATACAAAAAGTCCAAATGCCAGGCAAAAAATACAAATACAAAAAAATACAACGTTTTTTTTTAAAGATTTGAACAGGCGATGACCCAGGTGAACTGCAGTTACCTAATTACAGTCAGCATGGCACGGTCGTGGTCTGAAGCCAAACAGAGGCCCCACAACAACTTTGAAGCGGTTGCTGTTCAGAAAGGTATGGGTGAATGCAGTAACTGGGCTCGACAAAAATGCTAATCTGACATCAGAACTCAGCAGCTGCACCTTTCCCCCTAATCGCATTGAAAAAAGGGCAGGGATTCGCTCCTAAAACCAGGCGTGTGAGGTCCAGAATCCAGTACCTTGTATCCCAGAATGTGCCCGTTCTGCTCCTGCTCTGGCACGGGCCCCCAGGAGACGAGGATCCCCGTGGAGCTCACCGCCTCCGCCGTCACATTCTCAGGGGCCCCAGACGGCACTGTGGGAAAGGGGGAGGTGGGAAACGGGGGTCGTGAATTCCAAATAACCCGGGGCCCCGCCGCTTTAATGGAGCCCTAATTGCCGCGTGTGTTAAAACTGGGATCGGCTCCCACCACAGTTTGCCGAATGGCAGGCACAGCACAGGGGAGCTGACATCATTAGTAACAGGGCTTTGAAGGGACGGCGCAAGCACTGGCTTACTGCTACCCCTGCCCAAAAAAAGAAAAAAAAACAGACACAAAAACAGTTTCCCAGGCTCATCGGGCAGTCGAATCACCCACATGCCGTTCAACGGCGATTTGTGAAGGCGGGAATCATTTCCTGATTACCGATGGCAAAGCTAGCGGTTGCAAACAGGGTTACTAGAATGTTTTGTTTCTTAGTTTTATTCTCAGCCCCATGAGGGTTCTGGGAAAATGAGGCCTATTTGCGGAAATCTTGTAGGAGGAAATGAAAAGGAAGCAAAGGCGACATTGGCTGATTTATGGGCAATTATTGCAGCCTTTAGTTCGTGCCTCAAGTGTTGGCCGTCCTACAGACTGAATGTCTCATTTATTTTTTTCCCCCAGACATCCAATAAATGCAAACACATTTAATAATCAAAGAAATAGAAATAAACACATTTATTTGATCAATTCATGAAGCATTTATTTCAATTTATCAGCTAGTCAAACTTTAGGCCATGTGGGTTGAATGCAGTTCTGTAGGTTTTTCAAACTGAGAGCCTCAGTAGGGCGAGGCTCACTCAGTATTATCTGATATTACATAAACAGACCTCCTGTTTTGAACTTGTGGATTTTTGTGCGAGGCGCTACAAAATGGAACATGTTTATTCTCCTTAAACAAACTTCAGGACAGAAAAAGGTGCAGTTCAATTAGCTCAAGCATATGTCTGTGACGGGAGACTTCTATCCATTCTGTTCCAGCCGCATGATTTTAAATCAGTAAACACAACAGTGTCTCTGGATGTGATTACCTACAGCTCTGTAAACACATTACCAAGCAGGACTTTCTCTGTCTGAGGGCTTCCTAATGGAATATTTAATTAAGACACAAGGGATTCGATATTAAAGCGAATGTAAAGAAAGAGACAATTATCCACGAGAGCGGTAAACAGCAGTCCAAGGCGGGAAATTGGCAGGTGCCCTGAAGGGCGGAAATTTAAGCAACCTTCAGACAAACGAGCCATTTCCCTGAACTTTATGATATTCCAAATTGGATTAGTCTCAAGGTCCCCGTCCCCACAGATTTTTCTCTTTGGCGACACGCCTCAGACGGATTTCACAGATCACCTGGCTCCTGCTTCCACATTCCGTCATTCTTAATTAATTCATACAGGTGCCAGGAGGAGACGCAGTGGGTGGTCTTTCACAGTGAGTTATGATGCAAGGCAGGGGGGAAGAGAGAGAGAGAGAGAGATAGAGAGCAAGAGACAACAACAGAGAGCGTGTGTGTGAAAGACAGAGCACGGGAATGTGCGTGAGAAAGACGGATAGG
This sequence comes from Anguilla anguilla, assembly GCF_013347855.1. Taxonomy (NCBI): domain Eukaryota; kingdom Metazoa; phylum Chordata; class Actinopteri; order Anguilliformes; family Anguillidae; genus Anguilla; species Anguilla anguilla. The sequence goes on from NC_049217.1 coordinate 13,413,571, forward strand.
TAGAGAGAGAGACGTTTAGAGACAGAAAATGAGAGGGCGTGTGAAAGTGAGAGAGTGAGAGAGAGAGAGAGAGTGAAAGCAAGCAAAAGAGAGGCACCAGGCACCCTTTGGAAACAAGTTCATATTTCTGTGTGAGTCCTGGCCTGTGCGTATCTGAAGGTATGCTCAGGAGTTTGTATGTGTGTGCACATGTACAGTGACCTGCAAATTACTGACAAAGATGTACCCTTGATAAAGATGAGAATAAAATGTTGCATAAAACATGTAAGGCAGAAGCTGAAGAACTGAATACGTATGCTGAGCACTTATATTGACCTACGGTGATGAAACTTGATGTTATGGGGTTGTTTTGCATCTACTGGTCTAGAAGATCTTGATGAAATTTGCAATTACTGAGCTCAGCAGTGCTCTCCTTCTGATTAATGATGTTCCAAAGCCTAGAATCAAGACCAGATATCGAAAGCTCTCTCATAGCTACAAAAAGACACAAATGAACATGCCTGACTAATAATAAATGCTTGTGAAGTAATTTGTCCCAAACATTATATTGCTTTTTATTTGTCCCATATTATAAATGGAGAGACTGTGTATAAAAAAGTTCCAAAAGTTTCTAAATGGTGAAACAAAAGTGTGAGTGCGTGTGCATGTGCATACGTGTGTGTTTGCGCGTGTGCGTGCACGTGCATGCATGTGTGTATTTGCGTGTGTGTGTGTTTGTGCATGCGTGTGTGTGCATGTTTGTGTTTGTGCATGCGTGTGTGTGCATGTTTGTGTTAGTGCATGCGTGTGTGTGCATGTTTGTGTTTGTGCATGCATGTGTGTGCGTGTTTGTGTTTGTGCATGCCTGTGTGTGCGTGTTTGTGCATGCGTGTGTGTGTGTTCACGCGCGTGTCCACTACACACACGTACACACAGTCGTCGGCTTCCCCTACCCGACTCCCGCGTGCGGCCCCTCACGGTCTCGCTCCAGGGCCCGGGGCCGATGGAGTTGAAGGCCTGGATCTGCAGCAGGTACTCGGTCCACTCCTCCAGGCCCTCCAGGGTGATCTCCCTCTCCAGCCTGTCGCTCACCACGTGGACCCGGGGCTCGCCCTGCGACTCCGCCCGCCACAGCCTGATCCGGTAGCCCACGCCCTCCGGGTTCCCGTTGTACTCGGAGTCAGGTAACGGCTGGGCGGAAGAAGACAGAGGAGAGTGCAGCCATCTTCAGACCTCTGCTCACACCACACCCTTCAACCCTGGAGTACCCTGCTATAACTCTACTCTGCATTCACTATCTGTAGGGCCAAGGAGCAAGTGAGACACGGCCCAGACAAGTATGTAATTTAAGGTGACAAAAAATGGTTCAATTGTCAGCAATTAAAGTGTGAAATTAATCTTCGAGATTCGTAATTTTTTCCTTCCGTTTTAAGTGAATCCTTTTCTGCAGCAATGAACACAATGAACAAAACCAACAAACGCGCTTTCTAATCCTTCATCTCTGAGCAGGCTAGGAACTCCGTCTGGCCGCCGTCCAAAAACGAAAATAATTTGTCAAACCAGAGCTTCAAATCTTAAAATTCAATTTTCGGCCAAGACTACAGCGCATCACACTCAATGGAGTGTATGCACTATAATGACATTTCTTTAACAAAACCGAGTGATAGCAGGATGCAATTGTTCCTTTGAAGCAGAACCTGAAGTATCAGCTATTTGCATGGGCCTCCTTGTCAAAAGAGTTGTTATATGAAAGGACATCTTGAATAATTTAGCTGGATTTGGCTGAACACGGAAAGAAAGAAAAAAAAAACACTAGTTCTCATTTTCAGAGCTCCTCTTCAAAAGTACTCCATTATTCACCAGATGATGTGATGTGTCTGGTAAACCCAAGATCTCTGTGGTGACATTACCCTTTCAATTTAGCAGTAGCTCAGAGAGGCAGGAATCTCACCTCACCGTATTTGCAGGATGGAGGCTTTGTTAAGCAAAGAGCGTACTTCACCTCGTTGACTCGAGGCTATTCTTCATAGTTTACTTTTATGTGAGTAAAATGAATTTTGCTGCACAAATTGTTCACAGCAAATAATTCCCGCATCATGCCTGGAAGAGGCCGAAGAGTTTTATCAGACTAACAAAGTCCTGGGCATGTGGACGGAAATGAAAATTCACTCATTGATACATGGATGAGAAAAGGTTGCAAACCCTTGGTTTAAAGTGAGGGTGTTTTGGGTTGAGACCTCAGTGGGCTTGGTTCAGGTTGAGACCATGGTGTGACGTACTGAGTTTGAGTTCATGTTGTTTTGTCTAAATTTGAGACTATTATTTTAGGTTGAAGTTTAGGACCTGGTATTTTTTGGCAGAAACTCAGATAGTAGTGATTTGGACCAAGTTTGAGATCATGGTGTGTTGGTCTCGTGATGAAATCACAAAGTGTATTTTGATCGCTCACCATCCATCGCATCCATAGACTGGTCTCGCTGGCCGTACGCACAGTCACGCTACCGGGCGGCACGTCTGGGGGCGCCTGCAGGGTCTGTATCACGCGGGAGGGCTGGCTCACGGGGCTGGAACCCACGATGTTCACTTGACGCATCCGGAACCTGGACCCCCACAGATACACAGGGGATCACATCCATTCTTGAATTTTACTCTCAGGGGCTGCCGCTGAGAATTGTGTTGGAATTGAGCCAAATTTGAAACGGTCGTAGACGCGCATAGACGAGATTGCACTCTGCATAAGTACAGTTTGAGAGTAAAATGTGTGCGGGTCTTTACGGTACATTTTGTGCTGTGGCCAGACTTAATCTGATGAAAGGCAATTGCTGTGCTCAACACATAATAGAGACCTGTCTTAGGGCTTCAGTTATCTTCGTTATTTTATATCTCAGCACAAAGATATAATCTAGAACAAGTTATTGTCCAAGAAATACACTCTGCACTGACAATTACCTCTGTCAAATCCCATCATGAATGGCTGGCAAACTATCAGGTTTTTGCTTTGTTACAGCTATCAGACAGAGCCTTACAGAAGCATTTAAACTGTAACTCCTTCTAGGAAATGGGCAAGAAGAGACTAACAAACTGACAAAAGTGACTGCGCTTTTGTAATATTGTAGTCTTCCTCAAGTAATCCGCACTACATTGAAATTATTAAGTCACCTTTAATCACAGGGTGAAAAAGAGGGGACTGAGCAGTTTCCAGGATATGGCATGCTTACCTGTAGTGAGTGAAGGGTGTAAGGTTGGGGATTTCCAGCACCTGAGCATCTGGTTCATTCTCCTTTTCATACAGAATCGTCCACTCCTCATCCTCGCTGATGCTGCCCACCTTAGGGAGAGACAGCCATTGGTTAAGATTAAAGGGGTCAATGGAAATGCTCCCTGTCATCTGGCACGTCTAGAAGGCTTGGACTTGGACCCATCCATGACTTCCAGGTTAAGGCATATTCACTCATTCACTCATATTACTGTTTCCTCCAACTCACTAGCCTTTGCTGCCTAATATAGGCCAAACAGAGGTCATATAAGCATTTTAAATACTTTAACCCTTTAGATACTGGTAAAATATGAAAAAATCTTGTATATATCTGAGAATTTCACGCAATACAGTAAGATTAAAACATACAATCATGAAATAATTTGTTTCTTCTGAATACTGAAAAACCTACACAGACTGAACCTTTTTGGATTATACAGCACACCCTTGCTTAGAAATTTATTCCCCACTTGTGCTGTGGAAACCCTCCTGGATAAAGCATCCGCCAAAAAAATTAAATGACATCAGCAATGCCTACAGTTGTCCTTTCTTCGATGTCCGCTTTGACGTCATTAAAGGCAAAAAGGGTGCTCAGTCTATAGGTCTTTTCCTTTATCACTCTAGTTGTGCTCCCTGAGGTAATGAACACCGGGCCGCAGCGGCCGAGCTTTAGCTCGCTGTGTTGAACCCGTTGCCCCGCGCAGTAGCACCACCCTCCGCAGAGCAGCTCCGGCTGCACCGCATCCCATCGGTGTCACTGGGACACCGGCACTCGAGGGACGCCAGGATCTCTTTGTTTCCGGTCTAAAGCAGCGGCGGCGGTACCGGGGGACTGCGAGGCGTGACCCTCTTTATGGAATGATTATGAAGCCGAGCTCTGCCCTGGGGCCGGCAGAAACGATACATGCCGCCGGCATGGAGACACATGCAATACGGGCTGTGAACAGAATGAGGAAAGAGTGGACTGACAGTGAAGGTTACTGGCGTTTCATTAACCGTGTGATGTGCCTCTTACTGGCATGGTTTGGATGCACACTCATCACCAGAGATAGGGATACTGTGCTGTAGGAGACAACACATTGACTTGGTTTAATCAGGTTCCGGCTCACAGAGAGAACGCGTCACACCCTTAGAGAGTGTGGTCAATGTCAATCATAATGCAAAGTGATGTATAATACAATGTTAATGCAATGGGAAGTGATTGTATAGAACCCACAGCATTATTTTCCTGCAGGGACGGTGCCCTTTAAGACGAGTCTTTCAGTCTCCCATCCACAGAGCGCAAGCACTCATCCGATGGTTCCAGGAGCGAGACACTGGTGTTAATAATATGTCACGGCCTTCTCAGTGAACCGGTTTGAACTCAATCAAGCATTTATGGCAAATTCTGGAGCCGAGCGTGACACAGCCTTTTCAACTTCCTTCAAATAAGCCGGAGCTGACCGCCTTTCGTGGAAGAGAGGTGTCGTGTTCCTTCTGCAGAATTCTCTGTGCCAGGGACTCCATGCCAGAAAGCATACAGGCCGTATTATTGGCCACATGTGGTGCCCCAACACTTTTGAGCAAGTTTACATCGGTACTTAAGTGCTACCATTTTTTATTCACCAAATAAAAATTGTACAAATAACAATTCAAGTATTTGGCAGATGCTTTTAATCAAGGGGACTTACAAAAGCTGCATTAAAATTTGTATGTAGCCATGGCTGTACAAGCGGTGTGTTTTCATCCACGACTCTATTCTCCATCCTAAGCTTCTGAATTGGGGCCTTGGCATTCAGCATTACTGGAGAGGCCAGAGGATTCAAAAGCATCTGTGGCAAACACCAAGTGTGGAAAAATAAAGGGCGTGCCGTTTTTCACAGCGGCGAATCACACGCCGCCTACAGAGGCTCGTCTCCCGCGCTGCGTTTCCCCGCCGGCTCGGCTCCCCTCGGTCTTGGCGTCAAACCCGAAAGTTACAAACCCGACACGACTCCAGTGAAGTTCCAACCTTCGCCGTGGAGGGAAAGGGCCCACGCACCCCATCTGTCGCCGCGCTCGTCACTTACAGAAAACCCGCCGGCGACTGAACTTCTCCAGGAAAGGTATTTTTGTCACGGCGAACGACACCACTCCAAAACAGCCTCCTGTAAGCTTGCGGACACGTCGCGCCGCGCAGCCCGAGCAGCGGATTGAAGGAACCCGGAGCGCAATTCCTTTCAGTGCCACCGGTGACAGTGTAAAGATTAAAGTGGGAGTAGAATTCCCCCACCTGACCCCAAACTGCATACAATATACCGAAACAGTGTTAAACAAGACCTCGGCGAGACATTTACAAATTCCAGATATATTAAAGTGGGAGTTGAATGAAAATAACCGATTTTCCTCCATACGACACACGCGCATTCGAAATTTAATGAGGAAACGCATTAGCATCCTCCTGCAACTGAATAAAAACAAAAGAGAAGAGCTACGCAATGGTTTGTCCTTTTATAATAGGAAACAATATGCTAACGCATCATTACTCTGTCATTCGCAGGCTGCTTACGAAGGCATTATACAGCTCCTCTCAAGGGCCATTCATAGAAAGCGTTATGAAACTCAAAACAATGAATCCTAATCTCCCAAGCCATTATTTTCCAGGCAATGTCAAATTTGATTTTCATGGGAAATTTTGCCCGTGGCTGCCCAATAACTTGGTCATCTAAAGAGAAATATTATGATAATACTGAAATGAAGGGCAATATCACCCTTATTGTATTAAAGTTCAGAGTAAGCAATTTCTGATTAAAGTGCGGGGAATTCTTTTCTGGTAACAGTGCCAATGGTCCAGAGCCAATTCCCATTAAAAAAGCCCCATAGAAGTAAAAAAAAATCTAAAACCTGAGCCTCCTCTCTTTCAGAACTGCATAGGGTATATACTGTATGCATAAAAGCTTTATTTCCATGCTACTCTCAGGGGAGTTTGGATGCATTAAAAGAATATTCTAGAGATCTGGCAGCTGCCCTGCCACTTGTCATCAAAGACAGAAACACTGACCAAAACACCCCTATACCGAATTTACATGCCATTAATGTTGTACATAAATGGACAATGTTGTGGTGTAACCATTTAAAACCGCAAAAACATCTGGCCACACGTGGTCCACAGCTGGAGACTAACTGGTCCACTGCAGAAAATAAATATGCCTTGCTTGTTCATGCATAATTTCTCAAGATAACTGAACGTGTGAGATCGCGCTACATGTCTATCGATCCTCGTAATGAAACGTCGGCCATGACATCCGTCAAAAATGAAACCTTTTTACCCGGTGAAGGCTAGGGGCAAACCACCAAGTATAACTTGAACTGAATAAAGCACTTTTGTACCAGATATCCTGGCACCTCCTCTGACCTCTTAGATCACATTACAGTATCACATCAAAACAGATGACATCAACTGACATCAACAACTATCAATAAAGTAAATGGTGCTCTCGCTGTGCAGAAGGCAGCAGCTAGAATTCCTGTTCTAGTGGAGCATGAAACATGTAATATATGGCCGTCCAGCTGGTGACCAGTGGGCCAAACGTGGCCTGCCATACACATGGACCTTTGATTGTCTTGGCTCCTGGATCATTTATAACAAAAAGCGTGCAACAAAAATTGTGTAGAGCATCTAAACAGGGTCAGCATACCTCCAACTAGTGAAAGAATAATACATAATGCCTACTTGTAACATCTACTTGTACAGTTAATTTGAAATTGGTTTATAAACAGTACATAGTTAAATAGTAGTACATAGGGGCCAAACATATGGAAAATGTCTGACCCCATGTACAATATCTGAGAAGACACTGTTCCCAGGAAGAAGCAGTTGAATAACCTGATGTAGTGTCATGTCTCAGCCCTGTACATCCTGGTGTTATGAGCTATGCATTGTGACATATGTTGTTATAGACTATGCTGTTTAAACTCCGTTTCCTTGATTAGATCTGCACAGTTTCAGTTATGTAGTTCACCCTACCTCTTCAGCAAGTAAAAAGATATGGTTCTGAAAAAAGTACATTAATATGCATATATCCCCATATATGAACTTTTATACCAAAAGCTAGCATATTTAAATAGGCATTCGCTTATTTCTTAACTAAAAAATTCCATCCATATTCTTCTTTGATATTTTAGAAAGAATCAAAAGACCATTGACTAAACCGCATATTAAAACCTGAATTAATGAAACACTGATTTGAATTTAACAATGGAGTTCATTTGAATGTATCCATTTACATTCTGAAGAGTAAAACTGAGTTATCTATCACTGACCATGGGAATAGTGCTTGGAATAAATTAAGAAGTGCAGAAAACTATTTTAAGTTTTGTCCTGGTTTTCCACCCGATTCGGAAACATACATTTCCAGACAAGTCACAGTTTCACTTCAGTGACCACCAATTTCATATATATGGTCTGGATTTAGTCAACATTTGTCCTAAATGTTATCTTAAAACTAAGCAGGAATACAAATATTTATTATAAAATATTATTTGTCAAGTTACTTTTTTTAAGTGCTGAAGATGGAACTGATATTTATAAAGAAAAATTTGCATTCATTATTATTTGTTAGTCAACAAATTGTTTATTGAATAAATACAGACAGTTTATTGTAATTCTTAAAGGTTTTTTCTAGTTAAGGGCCAAAGGCCACTGCAGAATCTTTACCCATTTCCACTTCTTTACCTTCAGGTACATTCTGTGATTTCCTCTTTCACATCATGAATTACCATAGAGGAGATCGCAAGCATTTAAAATAAACAAATCTACTAACCTGCCCCTCCACAATCCATTTGGAGATCGATGTTTTCCCCTCGTCCCCAGCACGGAACTTGAGCGTGGCCGATCGGGGGCTTATTTTGGAAATCACAAGGTTTGATGGAGCTCCAGGAAGCTCTAAATAAGAGAACAACTCACATTGAGGAAAAAAACACTATGGTGCAGAGTACATGGTTCCATTCAAAAGAAAGACCATGTTGACTTTACTGTTCTTTGTCAATGCAGAAATGGCATACAAGGACTCACAATTAGCTGTAACTTCGCCAGGCATTTACTTAAAATCTCAACTAAAATGACTTGGCCTTGAAGTCTCCAGGCACAATCCTTTCTTTTTGGAACTCGGATTAAACTATTCCTTGAAAGTGAAATTCAATTCCCTAAAACTGCGGCAGCCTCGCAGCTCTCCGACTCATTCCTTTCACATTATATTCGCGGGATAATGGCGCCAGCCTGGCTGTTAGCCAGCCACACATTTGTCATTTTCCAGCAACGCCGCGCCTCTAAGCTAGCTTAAATGAACACTACTCCGCCGCGAAGCTTGATTCATGACCGAGCAAGAAAAACAACTTATCAGCTGCCATAAAGACAATGCCATCTTAAAAGATCATTATTCATATTCAAGGCTGATCTGCAAACGGAGCGAAGGGGCTGCCGCCTGCCAGGCGAGTGCCTACTGATACCGTCTTCACCGGTGAGTTGCATTTGGATAAAGTTGTCTAGAAAAAATAAGATGTGTATGCAGGCTAAATTTAAAATAAGACTTGCTAACCACATTTTACATGGCTGAATGCGTAAAATGGACCCAGTGAATACACTTCCTCTAAAGTACTAACTAGCAAAGGAGGAGGAGGACCTTTGTCTTTCAGAGGTGAATGATCATTAGATATTAAATTGGCATTGTGCTTCCATGAACTTGTATCATTACTCTGGCAGCAATAAAACTACTTGTTATGTTGAGATTATTTTCGTGCAGCATTTTTATATTAGTTTTGTCTCTTCAAAGTATTTTGTCTTTTTTCCCCCATCTGTGCTTTTACTGAATAATTTAAAGAACATCAGAGATCACATGACCGGACATGCAGTTCCCATGCCTGCCAGACCGATTCTGAACGGAACGAGCACTGACCCGGGGGGACCCCTGAGGAGATGGTGGAGGATGTGACGGCGCCCGTCCCGGCCTCTGTCATGGCCGCCACTTCCAGGGTGTAGGTCGTGAGGGAGGTGAGCCCGGTCACCTTGTACTCCAGGGTGGTGTTGGCCAGCGTGCGTGACACCCGGGAGGAGTTCTTTCCCGGCACCTCCCAAGAAACCAGGTAGCCTGCAAGCAAAAGCAAAACCAATTCTTCAGGCTCACCTCTGAGGTATTCCAAAGAAAAATTAAGGTTCAGAGAATGTTTCTGGCTGCACGAAATACATATTAATATATTTGTAATGGTATGGTTTGAGCTTGGTACAATGTGCAGCAACCTTCCCTGTTCAAAGAAGTGTTAAGAGAAAACTTTAATGTGTCATTATGATTTGAAAAACAGATTTTTGTGTGAAATTAAATATTGCACATTTACTGAGGAACCCAGGGTGGAGAATCCAAAGTGAGTGATCAGACTGCCGCCTTTAGCCACTGCCAACAGGGAACTCCATTTAAATTCTCCTTATCGGTCTCTGCAGTACAGTTTTCAGATGGAAAATAAAAAGGCAGCTGAACTGAATTCCTTTGGGAGGCATGCAGAAACTTTTTTAAGCAGGACCTCCATTACCAGCTCTAATGGCAGAAAATCGGTGCACAATGTCACAGCAGTGAGTTTCCCTGGATCCTCGATCCCACACCCACACAGTGTCTAAGCAGAGCCAATGGCCAGCACAGGTTCTGTGTAATTTGCGGTTTGACCCAGAATGGACCACCATCCCCCGCCCCCGCAGTCGCCCAATTGCCAACTGTCCTTTTGTGGCTGGCCGATCGTAAATCACCGGGAGTCCCCACAAGAAACAAATACGCCTGGTGTTACACGGAAAACACCGCAGTGTACGCTGGCGACAACGGGTGCTATCTGCAATCATTTCAGTTTAATCTACGACCGCCACATTCATTCCTCTCTCGTGGCTCTTGGGCTCTTAATGGGCTGCCGGTTTCATTTTTCTCCGGTTGGAGAAACACATGCTCCGCGCCTAACTTTCTCTAAGTGGGGTTCGGTTGACTTTCCCGTAGTTAAATTGTCTGATTTATCGTTTCCTGACGGCAACTCGTCAGCTTACCGCAGTGAGTAGTCCAAGTGTCACTCCCATTCTTTCATTTTCTTACAACCCATCCATCAAAGAACACATTTATCCCCCTACGCAGTCAAACTGTAATAATACAAGCATCTCCTAACAGCATACAAATGAAAACAGTGAACATTTTAAAAGAAATGTTGACAAACTAATGCATGATGGGCCCTAAAATATTTCCTTAAAAACACAATCTAAGAAACAGGAAACCTTGTTGCAGAAAAAACCTCAGCCGAAATACACGCTTTTGCTTCAACTTCAAGATGCGGAAGTTAATGACCCTGATGTTAAAAACATGCATGCGAGGGGAAATTATACTTAAGTGTGAAGACTGAAGTAATACGTTATGAAGAGCTTAGACACAAATGAGCCACTTACAAGAGCCCTCTCAAAGGTAAACATGTCAGAGTAATATCTCTGAAGAGTGAAGCAATGAAAGGGAAAATTAGATACCTGCCAGCAGCGTAGACTCAACAGAGTCTAACAGCGTACGACAACCAGCAGCCTCGTCTGCAAGAGAACCGCCTTTTCGCAGAGGGCTGTGGTTGAAGGCCTGTTCATTTTGGGATGCGGTTTAGATCTGCTTGCAGGTGAATGTACATAGGTAAGACCGATTTGCAGTGCGTTGTTGATTTCGGGTTGCGTTCGGTGGGCTGTAGTTCGGGTGTATGCGCGGCAGAATATAGTTTTCGGCCTGTTACCAGTAGACAGTACTTGGGCTGATGAGGTTTGGAGATGAATCGGTTTACAGAGCAGTCAACCCCAGCTGCCCGTCATGAAACAGGAAGGAGGCTGAACCCCGCCTCCTACGCCGGCGAACGCAATGCCTGACCTGTGATCACGCCGTTCTTATCCACGGGCTCCAGCCAGCCGACCCGCAGAGAGGTGTCCAAGATCTCCGTGAAGCTCAGGTGACCCACCGGGCCCGGTTCTGGAACCAGAACAAGAACACAAACCGATCAGCCCGAAATGCAGTCTGAGCAGTCTAACATAACCAATGAACTGTCATCCCAAGGAAACAACAGTTTTATGGCATTTCTTTGCACCTCAATGCATTTCAACCCTAGTTCTGGGCGTACTCTGCATGCGATCTTTTGGTTCCAACTGAGCTCAGTTAATTAGCTTTCATTGAGCTGGTAAATGATTTTCCACAGTTTTCTTTTCCTGTACTTGAAGAAAAACAGAGTAAATGAAGGGGAATTTTCTAACCAACAAACGAAAAAGTGATGAAAAAATGGAAGTTGTTTGTCATCTTATTCCACTCATTTGTGCTCTTTCAAGGCAATTTGTGAACACAATCAAGAAAGAATTGATTGAGATGAATTGGTTGTTTAATTAAGGTTGGGCTCAGAACAATATTTCAGCAGCGAATTAAGCTTAACCAACTGAGACAGCTGCCCCCAATTTATTTATGGGGCAGATATTCAGAAAATAATCACAGCAATATGCTTATGAACATAATCACGTCACGTCAACGTCAGGCATCCAAGCGAATTTCCCTCTTAATGGACTGACAGCATATACCTGAAAGGATGCATTCAAAAACAGCTTAATCACTCCTTGTCCGGTAAGATCTCCGATGACACCGCACACACAGCCTGCTGTCAGCACATGGCTATGAAACATGGGCACTACACCAGATGAAGACATTTTCATTTTTAGTGGTTCGGTACAGTAACTGTGCCACTTATTTTAGATTTACAATTTACTCTCTGTAATATACATTATCCACACATGCATATGAACATATACTTGCGTGTCAAAACTTGATATTATTTCCAAGGTTACCTAGAACAACTTTGCTGAACAACTTAAAACAATTACATAGAACAACATTGCAAAATAAAACCCTGGAAAAGTGTCTGACCGGACATCCAAAACCTACAACAAGCAAGCACAAATTTATATATGTTCACCACTGCCAATCAGTCTCTTTCCCCGAGTACTACTTCCAAGAAAGAGCCCTAGATGTCTTTCGAAGGTCTAGGAAGTGAAACTACAGTGTGAAACGTGATCTCTACCAGTTAAAAATCTGCACCCATGTTTGTATTCCGCACAGCAGTGGGACATTTTGGCCGTGTGCCTCGGGACATTGGATGAGTGGAAGAGAAGCAGAAAATTCATAACATATTGAATCATGCAGTTAAAAAAAGTGGAAAAACTTTAGTCATTACATTTTCAAATTTTTGAATTATAGAGTTTTTGTACCATCAATGAGATACTTTCATAGACTTTTTATAATGACAGTATTCAAAATACTGAAATCAGACACATATACTGTTAAATACAATCGGCAATATTTACGTTTTTCTCCAAAAGTTTGCTTAAGTTTCAATGATGAAATGGAATATTCAACAGATTACATATAAAAAAAAAAAAAATGTTTATTTATGTCACAAAAATGTTGATGATTTAAAAATGCATGTTAGCTAACATTAAATAATCCCTTCCCTGCCTTATGTCCAATGCACACTGGGATAGGCTCCAGCACCCCCTGCAACCCTGACCAGCAATAAGTGGATATAGATAATGGATGGATGGATAAATAATCCCTAATTCTTTTGTCTAAGATGGCTCTCCATTCTGTTAGCACAACAGTTAGCCTGCGTGTCCGCTCAAGCACTCCTTGATACAACTTGATAAGCAGTTTCTTGGGTGGGAATCAACCCTGCAAACCTCCGGTAACACTGCATACAGCACAAAGGCCTGGTACTCACTGTCCTCGTGGGTCTGGACCATCTGCGGAGGGCTGCTGGGCCCATCTCCCGGCGTGGTGAAGCACAGCACCGACGTCAGGTACCACGTGAATTTCCTGAGGCCACTGATGTAACCAAGGTGACGAGCGCCGTGGAAATCTGGGGTGATGGTCACCACGGTAACAGCTTCGGGTGACCGTTCCGGCCACGCCAGGAGCTGCCAGAACAAAACACGTTCATACATGGCTGACAGGGAAGGGTGGGGGTGTGGCCAAAAATCACCAACGTGAACAGGTGTTCTTTGTGTCACAGCAACACACTCAACATGGCTGTACAGAGCAAGACACCCAATATCACTGCAATACCAATATCCCCTGTGAACCACCTGGTCCATCATCTCTGGCAGTAGGTACTGTATCAGATGTTTCTTCTGTTTTATCACAATGGATTATGTTATTATTCTTTCAGATTGCATATGTTAACTTGCATTTAGTGCTTCATTGATGCTGAATTTATATTTCTTTGGTTTGGGTATGTTATTAGCCAGGCTTTAGTTTGAATTCAGAAACGTTATTTATGTTTAACACAGACAATGCACATTGATCAAAATTTCAGTTACATATAATGTACCTATGAAGAATCTATAACTTCAGGAAATTTGTTTCCAATCCTCCAAAATGGACAAAGTACACAGGTAGTGGTGACCAGTGCAGGCCTCTGAGTTCAAAAAGCAAGTATCATTAAACTCTCAACAACCTTGGGCTCAGAGGCAGCGATACCCGATGCTAAGCTAATACTCATTCACCCAAACCAGCGTTCACCTCACCAATGGTCACACATGAGAAGAGGGCATCCACGGAGGACAGTCTGTAAAGCCTGGTCGACGGCTGATGCTAACCTTGTAGCCCTGATTGATGCCGTTGATGAACTGCTGCGGAGGTGGGTTCCATGTGAACTTGACGGTGGTCGAGTTGAGAGCCTTGGCCTCCACGTTCTGCGGGGGTGCTGTTGGCACTGCAAAAAAAGGGGAGAAGGACAGGGAGCTGAACCATTCGCACCCCAGTAATTCCCACGACAACCGTGGCCTTTTCCTCGGGTTCACCACACACCAGAGGGCTGCCTTCTGGTTCACATCTCAGCTCGTATCGGCCGCTAACACTTCTAGCGGCCCCCATTCTGTATGCATGCAGTGGTATGACTGGCTAAGTTACTCCTGGATGAGGTGCATGCAGTGGTATGATTGGATAAGTTACTCCTGGATGAGGTGTGATCTAAAAGTGGTTAAATTTGCTGATTTAAAGAGAAGGACAGTGATCACAGAGAAACCTCATCCCATACTTTCTGTACCTGAAAGGACTTAAAAGACTTCAACCTGAAGCAAACCGACTCTCCATCACAGCAGCATTAGTGCTGCATGACAGTTCAAGACTCGATTCTACCTGAATTTGAGAATGTTCTGTTGACTCCACGGCGCAATAAATCAGTTGAATCCGGTATCACTCTGGCTCTCCTAATATATTTTCCTAGTACATTTTCATAAGAAATGCAACAGGATTTGTACAGATGCTCCTTTTTTCATTTATATTATGGCCAGTATAACCAGGAATTGATTTCGAGGGGGGTTAGAAATTCCCATCTGGACTGGCGAACTTGGATAAAACCGATGAGCAGGGGGCAGCATACTGCAGGGTGCGAGTACTTTCCCAGTTTTACGGTAATCATGTTCCGCATGCATTTCTCTATCTGTATCTCCCCAAAACCACTGCTACATCTCTGTTCCCAGTATCTCTGTTCCCTGAGTGTCTGCCTGTCAGTGCATACAAGCTTTCCATTACGTTGTTTGGTTGCCAAGCACTTTTGACACTGAAATAACAGTTCCGTATGGAGAGGAGTCTTCTTACTTTTATTATGCAAATTTCAAAAGGAGCACATTTCTAGCTCTGATCGACATGCATGAGAAGTGAAGTATTGCTAATGCTCTGCCGTGATTCATTTTCCACTTTGTAATACCGTAGGTTGCAGAAAGGTAATCCATATTTTTTTTTAGCACATAATAGCTAAAAAAGCTTCAAAATGTGAAATGATATTTGGCCAGTCTGATCAACCATTCTTGAGTGGGTGGACTATGCTTGCTAATAAATATAGATAGAGCGGCAGTCTCACAAACCTTTTGGCACCAAGTCAGCCCACATTATAAAAAAAAAAGGCCTGTGACTGCCATTTCTCCATATTCCTGGTGTGAACTTGGCTAAAACTGTGGCCACACTCAATCATTGATGACATAACGCTGTTACTATATGCACAACTTTACAAATGAATGAATGAATAATGCATTATTATTACGATTATTATTATTATTGATGTTGTTATCCGCCACCTGTTATTGTCACAAAGCTGTGAAATAGTCTTATAATTCATAAGTCGTCACTCAGAATTTTTGTCTGATTCCCTTGCAATTTTCACTTTTTCTAAGAGCTCAAATCTTGTTTCAAAAGTTTTTTGAAAAATAATACTGAGATGGAGAATTAATTTATTCATCCCTTATATCAAACAAGCTTCCCCTGAAACTATGTACTGACAAACAACCATAACAGCTCTCATAGGTGCCAAAGTAAACTCCCAAAGGTTCCTTGTTCTAAGTAGCATCCACAGGCACATCAGCTTCTAACAACAAGGAATTAACTGGCTCATCACACCAATAGCATCTTAATTACCACCTTAACAACAAATCGGGTCAAAGTAAAAGTTTGACCTGACCATATGCCTGCCACTGATAAGGACAGTATGCTTTTCCAATACCCTTCCTCAGACTGTCTCGATCCCGTAACTACGCAAATAAAACAACTGCTAATACTACACTGGGTCATAGCCAATCAATCCATTCTTTGTACATAGGCTTGGAAAAGCCATTATTTCATTATGCATTATTTACATTGAGATGAAAGTGTTTTCAGGAGCATTTGAAAACAAGCATTTCCATGTACGTACATAGAATTTCAAATGCAAAAAGTTCAATTTTTCCAAAAAGGCAACGTTTTACTTTACAAACAGTGAAAAAAATTATCTCAATTAGATATTCCAGTGCCAAGTAAATTACCTGAAAGCAAGCATACCACCCAAAAAAATTGACCCTATCTGTGATCTACGCATCGCGACATTTGCCCCTGCAGGGAAACCCCATATACATTAACGGGCTAAAAAGTTCTTCATTTCTCTCATGCAATCTCCTAGCCTTCTACCTTTTAAGGCATTTCATACGTACTCATACATAAACCTTCTTAAAAGGCCACAAATATAGTTACAGAAAGAACGGAGTCACAGCACTCAACTGACTTTCCAAGGGTCCGAAAACTTCTACAGGGACTTTCATTCTCTTCCAGGCCTGGGAACAGTGGCTTGCTCTAACATCCAAGCCTGGTGGCAGTTCAGCTCTCGACTGAACTTCAAACCCAAACATCTCCGGGGCTTGGGCCCCAGACCCTCGCTGCATTTACTACGGCACTGCCAGACCGGGTGGGCAAGGGGCCGCCCCGACGACCCAGACAGTGTTTTAAACCGAGCAGGAAGAGCGCTCCTGAGCCGCAGCTAAGGAGGGCGAAGGGAGGCTCCTTTCAGCAGCCGGCTGAGGCAGAGGCTTCGTGTTTGAAGTGTGGCGCTCAGCTCCTGCCTGATTCGCTGGGAGATACAGGAGCCTGGGAGAAAGCTGCTAATTGGGGCCTTTTCTGTCTGTTTCCCAGCAGGACGTGCGTTACGTGTGCCAGCGCAAGGCAAAGATATCATCACCAACGGGATCGGGGATGAGTAATTCTCATTGTGTGTGTGTGTATGTGGGGGGCAGGGGGTATGTATGTGCTTGTTTTGTGTGGGTGCTTGCGAATGTGAATGTTGTTCACATTACCGGGTACACCGGAGGTACAACTTCTTGAAATCCAGAATCTTTATCTTCTCGAGAACACCTTGACATTTCATCTTTTTTTGAATTTTGAAGCAGCGCTTGCTGGATCTTATCAATAGCTTTCAACCAAATCAATTATTCATAACAGAAATTAAACAAATTGAACGGCAACTCTCGATTTTCCAATGCCTTGCAGCCAATACCTTTCTCTGACTGACAGGCGGGGATTCGGCTCGGTCGAGGGCAGGGGCAGGCTGCCGGGGGGGCAGGTTGGGTGTGGGTGGGGGGTCGGGGAAGCGCTGCGGTCGAAGCCCCGTTTCCCAGGGCTAGTTCTAATGAACTGTCTCCTAAGCTGGGGAAAAAGTAATTGCTTGGAACGAGATTAATTGCCGAGCTCTCCGGGCGCCTCCGCCCGGGGGGCCGTGCCTGGTCGCGGGTTCGAGGCCTGCTCTTGGGTAGCGGGCCCTCGGTACACCCTTAACACCACGGTTATTTAAAACGGGGCCCCTGACGGAGAGGCTTGATGCCTGTTAGCGCTGTCCGGGAGGCCTCTCTGTGCACTGAGGGAACGGGGCGAGGGGACGTGCACGAGGTGGGGGGGGGCTGGGGGGGGGGCGAGCGTTAAAGCCGCCGGGACTCACCTCCCTGCAGAGTGTACTCCGACAGGGGCGCGCTGAACACGCCCAGGCCCGCCCCCGTGTAGGCCGCCACCTGGATCTCGTACTGCGTCCAGATGATGAGGTCCCCGATCAGGCAGTAGTTTACCTCCGGGCTGCTGATGTTCTTCAGCTGGTACTCGCCGGGGAGTCCCGCCAGGCGGTACCTGCAGCCGGAGGGGCGAGGGGCGAGAGGGGGGAACGCACAAACCCGAAATAACTCTCCTGCCCGAGCCTGCCGCTCGATCTCTCCTCGTTCGCGCATCTGCGGCGTCTCTGTATTCACAGAAGGCATTAATGCCACACAGAGCATCGGCACTGAGAAATAAGGCACTGTCTGCTCACCCCCATCACTCAATGCAAATAGACAATTATAAATGAGGTGTCAAACAGAAAATGATAACCATTTATACAGAGAGCTGAACAGCGGAAGAGCACAAAACCATAAATAACATGGTGCAATCCATAAATAACACAGAATGAAATACGCTTAGTATGAAATAAACACACACAGGAAATCCTAACAGCTGCTCAATAAAGAAAATGATCTATTGCGCGACACTGGTATTTTAACCTTGTGTTTTAATACATCTCCACTGAGGTCCCTTGTGTGGTCGTACTTTTTAATGTACTTGCCTGAAAAGCGCATAGAGTACGTGATAAAAAGTTATATTAATAAAATGCATTTTATTTAAATTATTATTTTTTATTATTTATATTTTTCCATTTCCAGAAATAATATTAATGATGATTATTCTTTTCACACAGGAAGAGAATAAGGAAAAGTGTTCAGGAAGTCTGAGAACTTTCTCTCCATTACCATTCAGCAGACATTGATGGACAGGGGGTTAGATAACACCTTGTCCTTTGGGCTTCAGTGAGTTTTGCTTGGCGTCTGAAGCAGTGAAGCTGGAGGAGCAGGTCACCTGACAGACTGACACTCCACCTCACCGACCACCCCACTCCCCCCCCACCCCAACACAACCATTTCAGATCATGCACCAAAATCTCCCATTTTAAACAGACCCAATACATCCTCTGCCAGGATATCAGTTTTTTTTTTTTAAATGGAGAAAACATTTACCAGAAAACCCAAAGCATGAATAATACGACCCAGTGAGGTCCTTTTTAACTTTATGTATACATGGCTTGCTTCACTCAACTTTTCCTGGGGTGAATTGTCAAATTCTTGTTGAAGTTTAAAGTTAAAAAGAATAGAAAACTTCAAAGCAATTTCAAGTTTCAAATTAGTGCATGTGTTAATTGGAGATAATGAAGTATGCTGTTGATTAGGGCTGAGCTGAGCTTTCTGTGCCCTTTCACAGCCGTGGGTTTATTCTCATGGCTTTAAAGCTTGGGTCTTCAAAAGGGGGTCTGGGAGTTCACGGGGGTACTGTAGGGAGCCCACGATTGCACACTCAACCCCCCCCCAGCCGCCACCCGCTGCCTCTCCACCCTTGGATTTGTGATCGTAATAAAACTCTTTTTTAAATATAAACTTTTTGAACTTACGATGAGGTCCCCTTGACACCCCTGAGCCTGGGTGGGGATCCCTGGATCAGAAACTGTTGAAAACCCCCTGCATTATATTATAAAAAATACCACGAGAGAGGCGTGAACCTCATGGCCAATTTTGTTTCTTCCCGGTAACAGGGGAGAAAACAAACCAACAACCCATGGAGCACCGGCAGGTATTTTGTACTTCTACACAAAGAAGCCAAATCCACACAAAAGCGAACCCCTTTCGGTGCATCCAGCCAACACACTTGTGCATGTTGCAAGGGTGCATCCAAAGCCCTGATGAACTTCAAGCTGTGATGTTGCTGGAAGGACCTTGAGACAGTGTGTGATTGGACAGTATCTCGCAGGAAGGGAGGGTTTCGGTGAGCAGGGATCCCTCTCTCTCCGGTCTCTGATCGATCTGCCCATGCCGACCAGCGAGACCGCCTCAGTGTTGCAGTGGTGAAGCCGCTTTGGTCGCTAAGAGACCGCAGCGTGCCTGACTGACAGCAGGCTTTTTCACGTTTGGAAAATACATGAGCTAACCTTCTTTGACCTCCCTAATTGCAGAGGAGAAGGGCTAACAAGCTCTGATTAGGCCGCAGACCACAGCTCCACATGGGGGTGGGGGGGCAGTGGGACATCAGGCCCTTTGAGCGTCTGACTGCCGAGGCACCTCAATGCTATAGCAACTGGTCGCCGTCAGACCAGATTACTGTACGACCAGACCACCAGGACATCTGACCTGTGGAGAACCGCACTGCTGTTGGACCTGCGCTCTAAAACACCTGATCACCGCAGGACCAGACTAGACCTGCTAAAGTGCCCGACCACTATTGAACCTGACCACCCGCTAAACATGACAACTGTAGAGTCGCTGCTGGAGTCGCTGCTGGAGTCGCTAAGTGCTGGAGAAACTCGGCCGCTGATGGAGCTGACCGCTGAGGTACCTGCCTGCTGTGGAACCTGACTGCTGAAGTTCCTAGTTCCTTGAGCGCTGAAGTGCCTGACTGCTGAAGTACCTGGCTCTTGGAGTTCACGACTCCTGGAGTGCCTGGCCTGAGCAGAACCGGTCCACTGCAACTACTGAAAGCTGGAAGATCCAACTGAGCCCCGCAAGGCAGCTTCTTCTCTAGCCTGTTTTCTTCTTGGGTCAGGCAGAAATAAAACACTACCTGCCACGCTCAGAGACTTTTAACCTTTCTACAGAGACTATTTTTCAGAAAATATGACTAAGTTCAAAAGTACGGATGCCTTCAAACATATTTTTTATTTCTCAAAATCAGATACAGAAAAAAAGTGACGCATGCCCACACACACATCATTTCCTTTAGCAGTGCTAAGAATTGTTCATCAAAAATGTTGTTTATGTTGCTATTTTTGTGACTTGATAACATCGTTTCACAGTGCGATTAACTAATGACCAAAATCTGCATATTAGCCTCCTCAAAAGATCTGAGGACAGCGAACCCCTTTATTTTAGTGAGATCAAACACATCACAACAAGCACAACGGTGCTGAATTCAAATCCTGACTGCCTACGTGTTCCTCCCGTTTCCACTGGGTACTACGCTTTCCACCCGCAGTCCAAAGTCTTGCAGTAGGCTAAACTGGAGACTCTAAATTGGCTGTAGCTATGAATGTGTTCGTGAAAGGATGGACTGGAGACCTATCCTGGTTCTCGTCCACTGCATGCTGGGATAGATTCCAGACCCCCCCCCCCCCCCCCCCCCCCGACACACACACACAACCCTGACCTGGAATAAGCAGTTTAGAAAATGGATGAATGGATGCATTTACAGTTTGATGACAACAGTATTTCACACAGCCAGCCAGGTAGAGACTGCTTATAAAGCACTTAAAGAGTGCTTATATAGTGCCCAGAGGCGCTGTGCACTGACCTGAGGACGTAACCCCGCAGCACCCCATTGAGCTCGGCCTCGGGGGGAGGCTGCCACTGCACCATGATGGACTGGTTGGTCCGGCCGCTGGCCACAATGTTCTTTGGCGGGGCGCTGGGCGCCTCCTCCCGCAGCATCAGCCTATCAGGAAACAAAGGACAAACTCCATCAGCCCGCCCACAAATCTGAAGGAAGAAACTAAAAAAACAAAAAACATCCGGAAATCTATATTTCACCAGAGGGCCATTTTTTGTATTTTTATTTTTATCAGGGGAACGAGAACGCCGTTCGCCCATATGGATGCAGCTACCCCGCTTTGCGATGACACACAAAACCAGGGAATTCTCGAGAGAGCGATAATTACATAAAAGACGAAAAGCGAAAACTCAATTAGCGGGTGATAAAATATCACAGAGCAGCGTGTTCAAAGCCGATAAGCAGACTAATGAGGCGGCTTCCTCAGCTCTGGGGCCCGCCGCATGCGGACTGAAATGATGCCAGCTTGTTACATTTCATATCAAATATTCCAAAAAAATATCAAATTGTTTCACTTGCGGTTTAATGCCAGGACGTATTTCTGCGTTATCTTTTCTGTGTTCGCCTCTGCTCAGAAACAGGCCTTTGCGCAGTGGTGTCACTACGGTTGGTGACACGCGGTGTTGTCGATGGGGGGGGGGGGGGTTTGGGGGAGTTGGTTTGGTCGGGGGGATGGGCAGGGGTGCTGGCGGGCGCTAGGACTTGCGTGTTATGCCTTCAAACGACAAAGCGCTTCTCCTCATATTCATACCGCAGATTAAATCAACCTGCATCGGAGAAATTACCTGTTTCAACTCGTCGCTACACAAGACACTGCACAAAATTTTTTATTGCCAGTCATTTCGGTGTCGCCCCCCTCTGATGGCCTCACCCGGTGCGGTCTGCACCCCTCCGCACCCCCCTAGTGATGCCTCTGCCTTTGTGCGTCTTCGGTCCTTTGAGGTCCATTCCATACTCCAGATGTCGGAGCAGTTAACACTATTTTATTCTACAGTGAAAGAAAAAGCTTGGCATCAACCCGGCAGCAGGTGGGATCAAAGAATAAATTGCGTCATCTATCTATCGCTGGAGATTGTTCTCAGCGTAAGTATGCCGTTTCTCTCGGTCCATACATTTGCGCTAATGGGGATTTTGTTCTGCGTTGATGTCTAATGAGGGACCCTTGGGGCGTTTTACAATTATACTCAAATTTTTCTTTGATTTTCTGTGATCACTGGATCCATTTTCCCTAGTTGTCATTGTCGGTAATTACAGTCTTTGTTCTCAAGCAGCATGCAGTATTACTGTAACAGTCAGGGGAGTAGCCCAGAATTCCAAGCCCCCTGAAAGAACAATGCACTGGCCATCTTAGCGGACATGAAGAAAATTGCAATTAATTTGTGGCCCCCCCTACGGCTTTGGGCCCCTAGAATTACCAATACCTTTTCCCCCACTTACGACGGTGCTGGTGGCAATTCTTTGAACAATCTGTCTCAAAGTGAATGGAGTCAAGGCTCAAGGACAAGAGCTCAATTCTGACAAAAGTGGGATATTTCTGAACACATACTCTCAGCAACAGGGGTCCACAAAACAAACTCCTTTTAGCATCAGTGTTACAGTGCAATCAGTCATTTTTAACACTGCCTATGTAGCAATGCAGGCAGCTAAGAGTAGACTATGTCAAGTGAAGAACTGTCAGCAGTATGTAACACAAAGCCAAGAGCAATGATATCGGCCTAAATCTTGTGATTTTCAGTTATCCATTCGTAGAACATTCAGGGCGTATTGAAATGTCTGAAATAAACTCACCAGAAAACACCTTTACTGCTACATCACTTTTAAGCATCTACTAAATCTGACAGCAGTCTAACCCATTCCTTACCTTTGCGTAACCAATTTAAGAAAATTCTACACCTGTTTTCTTCCAAAACTGAGTTTTTATTTAAACTGGCAACAAATCCATACATTTTAACATAAGGTTCAACACAATGCCCATTCTTGTAAGACTGATTAGCAAAATTCCATATTGTACAAAAACAAAACAACAACAACAGTTCATTAGAGCCGTGACCTGCTACCCTCTTCCTTGGGTTTAATTAAGCACAAAGGACAGACATGGCAGGCGGGGAGTCGAGTGTGAAGGCCAATGACGGTTTTCTGGGACCTGTAGTTTTTTCCCCCCTCTCTGCACAAAACTCTTCTGAGCACAGTGGGAACACTACAGTGAGGAAGCACCTCTGGGGTGTCCCTCAAACTCGCGTTGCGCAAGGCCTGCAAGAAATGAATTATTATTAAATATAAATTATGTGAAAATGATTATTTTTAAGTAAGTATTACAAATCATATCTACGGGGGTGCCTTGAATCGTGCCACCGCTGTGGAATTTAGCGGTATCGGCACTGTGTTTCCCGGACATACAGGCAGCGTGCAGTTTACACCTGTTCTCTTTATTTCCTGCCCAGGCCCCCCCCCCACCCCACCCCACCCCTCCTTAAGCATGGGATGCGACAGCAGCGGCGGCAGCTTTGACCTTTCCTGCTTTTGCTGCCGAGTCTTCTCTGAGAGGCACAGATAAGATTCGATAGCAAAAACGGGCGCGGCGCGGATACCGTCGGAGGGAGCGGCCGTCCTAAGCGCCGGGGAGCGCGCAGTGCATGGCAAGTGAGTCATTGGGGGCCCGGGGACCACCTTCAGTGCTGCTTTAGGAAAGCTTTTTTTTGGGGGGGGGGGGGGGTGGGGCGGGGGGCACACTGACTTATACTCCTATCAATCATCAAAGAAAGCAATTTCCTCAGATCACAGATCAAAGATCCCTGGGTTATGTGAGTCCAAGATGAATGAGACGCTGATGCCCCCAAGCTGTTATCCTTAATCAAGGCCGTCGTACCAAAGTGGACATTTCACTCGAGGCCACGCAAGCCCGCCTCCCTCCTATAAGCCAGATCATCGCGCCGCTACGCAGTTAACCGCAGAGTTTACAAGTTTACGTCCAGGACACCGCCACCGAGCCCCAGAGAAAGGTGCTTAACCTCGGCTGCCCCGGCCAAATAAAACCCTGCTTTACAGCCGGACCCCTCCGGTGAAATAGGAGGAATTTTACAGTAGTTCACACTGGGCGAGGACGTCCAATAAAGAAATAAATAATATCCTCCCCCCCAGACGCGGCTATTCATTTTTGTCCCCTGTAGGGGACATGAGTCTCTGGTCTTCAACTCAAGAACCACACGTCCTACCAAGCTGAAAGCCGTCGTTCTGTGTAGAAGACAGTAAAAATAAAAAGCTGTATTTTTGACGATATTTTCACTCCAACGTGTTTTTGTCATGCATGACACTTATATTACGGAGAAAATTTTTTATACTTTTACTTTAAAAATAGTTTTACTTTTACTTTAAAAAAAACTTTTTTTTTTTCTCTGCTGTGTCTCAGGAGGCTATAATGAAGCTGCCGTAATCTTGACACAAGATATAAAGGTCTATATTTGGTCTCATATTTCATTCATTTTGACTCGGCTTTGGAAAAGACTGTCTGAAATTGCAGCGGTGGAGCAGATAAATGCTTGTACATGCTGAAGCATGACTAGGGGCAGCATGAATGACCACACTGATAGAATATTTCCCTTGAAATAAGGACTTAACAGTGACTTTCTCCCGCAAACAGAACAAGCAGAGCAAAGCTGATGAAAGTATTTCACATTAACTTACGCTATTGAACACCAGAACAGAATATAATCAACTCGAGAGAGAGTGAGTGAAAGAGAAAGAGAGAGAGAGGGAGAGAGAGACAGAGAGAGGGAGAGAGAGTGTGTGTGTGTGAGAGAGAGAGAGAGAGAGAGAGAGAGACACACAGGGAGAGAGAGAGTGAAAGAGAGAGAGAAAGGGAGAGACAGCGAAAGAGAGAGGGAGAGACAGAGAGAGGGAGACAGAGAGTGAAAGAGAGAGAGAGGGACAGAGGGAGAGACACAGAGAGGGAGAGAGAGAGAGATACAGCGAGCGAGTGAGTGAGAGAGAGAGAGAGAGAAAGAGAGAGAGCTGCCCCTCTTTGGCTGCAGTCTCCTGTTCTGCTGTTTTTCGTAAAGACTGAGAGGCGTTCAGGCCCCTGGACGGCAGCGGCTTCGCCCTACAGGCGCGCACAGCTGAGGCTGATTGATAATCAGCCCAGGCGACGCTCGCTCGCCTTGGTCAAGTCCACACTGCCTTCAGAGACAGATGCTTGGAAGCACCGCTGCTTTCGGCTCTCCGTCTCCATAAAGCGACCGCCCCGGCCTGCGTAGTGGTATAGAAGAAGAGTTGAAAGTTGTTGTTGCCTTTGATTTGTTTTCGGCCATTTGCATTCTATTTTTCTCAGCGCCCCGGAGGAGGAGAATAAATCGGCCCATTTAACATCTGTCGTTCTTGTCTTCGCTCATTCTATCGCCATCCGGGACGGCGGCTACAACCATTACCGCACCACTGTCGAAATAGACCAGTTTATTTATGTACAACAGTACATTAACCAATATTTTTTGTTTATCTCCAAATTCGGAACGCCAAATCATATTTATTGACCTGTCCCATCGCTGCGATATACGGCGGTTGAGTCGGGAGAGTGCAGACGGGAACGCTTCTCATCAAAATCATGGGCCGACAGCAACAGGTTCTTCTGTCCGCAGTCCACACAGGCAGACCAGACTGCAGGTGCAACAAACCACCACAGGGGGGCGCCCCCGAGCACTGAAGCAGCCACTACCCTCCCAGCCCTCATTACAGCCAATAATACAGTGCGCTATTATGTACCGGCCACAGACACAGACATGAAAACTAATGCTTTTCCCAGAAGTGCTGCTGACAGGTCTTAAATAAACTGACTACTTAAAAACTGACGACTCATTATCACCCGGAATTTGCTAAGTAAAGAAACGGCGGCATGTAATGTTCTCTGTTTACATTTCCGCGTCGGCTGCAATAATGTACTTGCGGTGAGAGTTACCCACGCTTCATTATTCAATGCAACTTTCCATTCATCAGTCTGTCTCCTGCTTAGCAGTATGGACACCATGTCTCTCTATAGTCATAATATGGCCATTAGCCCTGGGCAACTCCACTGGTAGAAAGAAAGAAGAACCTCTGAGACTATTAGACCCCTAATTATTTCTGTCATACATGAAAAGAGTTTCTTAAAGGGCCGCATACCTTCATGAGAATTTCCATCACACACACACACACACACAAAAAAGATTTTACAGTTTTGCAATGCATGCACAAATACACACTCAAATTGAGTATCAATTGGGGGCATGGAAGTATTAGACTGTGATGTATTCAGATCTTTCAAGTCATTCATCAGTATTGGATTTCGCCTGTTAAAAGATGTGTGAATAAGCTTTACTTATAAATTCACGGATAGGTACTGTATTTCTCCTTACTGCGAATCCAAAGTCATGTTTTTTTTTTTTAGCTTGCTGCCATTTAAGTTCTTAAAACCTTCTTTTCTGGTAAAAACATCCTTTATCTAAAAAACCAATTCCGACCATGAAATGCTTAATAACATAATTCAAGCAGGCAGAGAAAAAGTGAGATTTAAATCCTCTGCCTGTACCATCATTTTCAGTAAGAAGGGCAGTCCCTTAACCACAACAGCACCCCGAGTGCAACAGCAACAGCTGGTGATTGTAGAGAGAGACCACATGATCTTAATTCAATGGGTGGAGCTCTTTTGTGCTGTCGAGCAGAGATTCACATCAACCAGTCGAATGCTTTAAAACATGATTGATGTTTAGCTAAAGCCAGTCGGCCATCGGTAGCCCCACTCTCTCATCATCACTGATCTGCACGAGGCAGTCATGGGTGAAGGCAGGAAGGGAGGGAAGTGATCCAAGACGTTGGACTGGGGCTGTGCAGCCGCGTTGCTGCAGTAGACCCGCACATCCTGGATAACAGGGCTCGGTGAGCTTGATGTGCTCCTCCGTTTCTTTTCTTCAGCGAGAGGCAGGCTCTTCACAGCACAGGCCCCCCGCGGTGACCGATCGAACGCGAGCGCAACACGACCGCAGCGCTCCGCGTTTACCGAAGGGCTCTCGCTCACATCAAACGGCCCTTTTTTCGGTACAGCCAGAACTGGATCCCCACCAAAGACTCAGCACCGAGACCTTCGGCGCTCGCTGGATTTTACAAACGCGATAATCACAGTGCTTAAGTGAGCTAATTTAAAAATTGTCTGCTGAATATAAATTACTCAATAGAGGGTAAAGGATGCTCACTGGTAAATTAAAGAAAACAAAGACTGCAGGAACAAGCTGTTTCATCACAGTGATGACAGATGACGTATGATGACTCAGCCGGGCCAGATCTGTGGGGGGGGGGGGCACAAGGGTGGACATTTTTGCTCTGCCCCCTTAAACTTTCATTAAATTCTCCTCACTATTCACTAAATTCACTAAATAATCAATTATTCTATTCCACAGCTAGAAAAAATACTACACTTCTTTCAAGTTAATATTTCTCACTTTATTTCCAACTCACTGCTTAAGAGGCTTAGCCAATCATAAAAATGCTCTATTTAAAATAACAGATTATCAGATTGTGTTTTTAATGGCAGAGTTTAAATAGCTAGCCCCTTATGTTGAGTGCTCTGGCAGAAGGGCATGGTGAATATGAGCGCCCGCCCTGGGGTGGCTGTGGGAGCAGGCTGGCAGTACCCACCTGTTTGTGGCTGCGCTGTACTGCCCCTTCCCCACCTGGTTGACGGCACAGACCCTGAATTGGTACGTGCGGGCTGGGGTCAGCCCCCTCACTACCGCCCCCGTCAGGACGGGGTCCACTTTGGGTAGGTACGTCTTCCACGGGGAGTCTAGAGTCAGACATAAGGACCAGAAAAGCAGGTTAGTTTTCTCACACATTATCTTAAAGACCAGAGGATATGCACAGATACACGTGTTGTTTTCCGTGCGCACACCCTGAGCTCTGCATGCATGCCATGTGGATGCTTGTACATTTATGCGTTTACATGCTTTCCCAGCACTTCATTAAAGCTCACAGAATCCTGTTACATGTCACCATTTTGACCTTTTCAGTCTTTGAGACTACAGAATATACTGATCAATAAACTCCAAACATGGTTTCTGGGGGTTTCACTGAATGAAACAAAATAAAAAATCTTTTAAATGCCAGCTATATAAAATCCACAACAAAAACTTCAATAGAACATATTTTCAGAAATGTGATACAAATCCTATCTATCTATCTATCTATCTATCTATCCGCCTATCTATCTACACGGAGACACAAAGACACAGGACCCACACACACACACACACACACACACACTTACATATACACAAGAGATATGAATCAGTTATTACTAAAATATTTTTCTTTGGCAGTTTTTAAATAAATCTACTGCCACTCCATAAAAGACCACAAGGGTTTCATTAATAGTTAATTACAAGTTCTCATAAAATGCGCCTCTTCAGAGATTTTAGCCACAAAGCCCTTTTTTGAGAGACAGCAGCTTGCCATGTTTTTTTCAGATCAAAGGTTTCTAAGGTAAAGATTTCTAGACCAGTAAATGTAATTATTTAGACCAGTAAATGTAATTTTTTTTTTTTTAAATCATAAAAATATATCGCCGTCACAGCTCTGACAAGAAACTGGAGGAGGAAGCCGGGAGTTCACGAGGTGATTCCAACCCTTCGAAGGAGTCTTTCAGTTCTGCAAAGAAACACGTACAATAAAGAACCAGAGTTCAATAACGTCTGGTGAATTTAAATGGCTCATTTCTTAGTCAATGGATGCCTCACTCGCCGCACAAAAGACAACGCTACCTTTGCTCCGTTGGAACGAAAATCAAAATGTCGCTAACATGAAACGAGCATCGGTGCCAAGAGACTGCGGCGGCTTTGCTCTTCCCGAGACCTCATTCGATGCTCCCCACAGGAGTTCATTTAACCTCCAGCCAAAGAAGAACAAAACCTTTTTTTTTTTCTGTTCCTCATCCAAGAAGAAACTAACTTTTTCATAACAGTTTTTTAGACACTAGTAATGTGGCCTTTGACTAAAGCTCATTTTTCAATGTCTTCCGGCGCAGCTGGTGCAGGAATCGGTCCAGTTCCACCACCTTTTGTTTTTGTTTAATTTCTCTACTCAACTTTTTTCCAAAATCATCGACTGCACCACAGAGCACACTACATAAACTACAAGACGGTGGAACCCAAACAACGTTCTGAGCGTGGTTGCCACGCAATCTGAGAACCCTTATTTGAGGTAAAAATCCATATCATTCAAGGACGTGATGGCCCTTTCATTGCAGCTATTTATATATCTATAAAATGACTGGTGGCTCACTTAAACACGGCTAGCTATCAACCCAACTTTATAAACCATTCCTTGGGGTTCTCTTTTTTGCCTGCAGGGGACAATTTGGCCATTATGTTTCTTCTAGGTATGTATATGTCTCACAAAGTCCCTCAGACACACTATGTCTAGTGGTGCCGTATGGCCCTTGTCTCTGATACCCACCTTAAATCAACATTTCTCCTCAACTTGGTGAGTTACACTTTTTGTTAATGGTGAGTTTTTGTTGTAGCAATTGCTGAACTCTCCAATCTAAGTTTGTGAAGGAAATGTTTTTTTTTGCGGATTGGATCCCAGCCTGTAATGCAATCCACCCTGTTAAGTTTCAGCGACCCTGGCTGCAAACAGACAGCGAAAAAGCTCCGTTGAGCCACTACTGGTTTCAGCGGCACTAGGGCCACAGTCGTATGGAGAGTCAGGGCCACAGTTGTATGGAGAGTCGGGGCCACGGTTGTACGGAGAGTCGGGGCCACAGTCGTATGGAGAGTCGGGGCCACGGTCATATGGAGAGTCGGGGCCACAGTCGTATGGAGAGTCGGGGCCACGGTCATATGGAGAGTCGGGGCCACAGTCGTACGGAGAGTCGGGACCACAGTCGTATGGAGAGTCGGGGCCACGGTCATATGGAGAGTCGGGGCCACAGTCGTATGGAGAGTCGGGGCCACGGTCGTACGGAGAGTCGGGGCCACGGTTGTACGGAGAGTCGGGGCCACAGTCGTATGGAGAGTCGGGGCCACGGTGCTGACAGGCAGGTTTACTGTGGAGGAGAGGTGCTTGACATTCTGCGTATAAACAGCTTAGCGTAGCGCCATCACATTCAGCGACACAGTCCATTAATCTCCTTGTCACCTCAGGCCAGGGCTCCATGCATAAGCTGCTTGTGCAGAATGCCTAATTTAATACATATTTTTTGCCAATACCCCCCCTCCCCCCCCCCTTCAGACAGCCATTTCAATATAAGATAAGCATTTGCGAGACTGGAGAGAGATTAAACAAAGCAGTGCAAATGGAATTAATCGCCGCCTCGATAGAGTAAACAAGGGGGTGGGACGCGAGGTATTGACCGAGAGAAACTGCGTACAGTTCACCTCTCCGTTGCCCCATTTCTCAGGGAAAGAAATGGAGACATCAAAATAGAAAGGGACATGTTTGACATTTGGAAAGGAAGAAAAGAAAAAAAAGCATTTAAAAACAAGCCATTTTCTGTCTTGTTTTCCGGCAAAGATCAGAGCCGCCACGAACGTGAGATCCACTAAACTTCGGTTTACAAACTTCTCTCTTTGAAGGTAGTCCTCGGAGAGCGAACCCGGAGAGTAATGACTGGCTCTAAATGAGAGGGCATAGACAGGCGCTTGGGTCATCTCCAGATGCGATATCAGCGAGCTGCAGGATCGGGGGGTGAGTGCCTCACTGCCAAACTAAACTTTTTTTTTTTTTTTTTCCAGAACTAGCCGAGATACAGTACCACAGAATCAGAGAGAAAAAACTTGTGCCCAGATCATTTGGAGGTCTTTAAATCTTGTTGCGGAGGGGCATGTGTATAGCCCCAGTGGCTAATGGGTAGGCATACTGCAAACTTGCAAAGAGATTCCTTATCACATTGCAGCAACATAATGATCATATAATTAACAAATAGTGGAAAATAATACACTGTGTTCCCAGTGAAGGACTGGCAAACTGTCCAGGGTGTATTCCTGCCTCTCACCCAGTGCATGCTGGGATAGACTCCCGCACCTCCCACGACTTTGACCAGGAATAAGCGGGTATAGATAATGGATGGATGGATAGGTATAATATTTCAGTTCTGTCCACTGGGTGCGAGCTGCTCCGTGGTGCGCTTACTGTTTTCGGAGAGCTCCACGATGTAGTGCAGGAGGGGGCTGTTTCCGTCGAAGGGCCGCACCCAGGACAGGTCCACCATGCGGCTGTAGTTGGCATTCAGGCTGGCCTGCAGGTTCCGCGGGGAGTGGGGCAGTTCACTGCAGAGGGAACCGAGAGGGGTCAGAATGGCAACCCAAGCTTACATTGGCCACTCCTCCACAAGCCACACCCCCCCACGCCTTATCATTTCCCAAGGTTCAAATCCCCCAACCCCCCCCCCAAACCCCAGGCTCACAGCCAACTCCTCTTCTCTGCATTCTAATTCGATGTATTCATTATTTTCAAAGAACAGCATCCCTGTTGTAGCCAATGGCAGATGGCTAAAGGAAGTAAATAATTCTCTTACATTCAAGCTGTCATGAGAAGGAGCATGCTTGAGATTTTGAGGATTTTTTAAAAGTGGGGTAGGAGGGCTTCATTACAACCTGGCACATTGAAGGCACGTAGAAGTATGGTATCCACAGCTGTCTCCCAAATTACATTAAGGACAAGTGCAGTTGCTAAGGAACGAGCCTTATTACCTGATGACTTAAATTGTTTGCAGGTTAAAATGCATTGAATTATACATTTAATGCATCCTTATGAGGTGTCCTTGAAATTAACTGCTCAAATAAATATCCAGTTTATGTGTGCATTGATCAACTTGTAAGTTATGTAATTTGTTGTGTACAAGGGTGTATCCTATAGACAGTAAGTAAATCAATACTGATTCAACTGTAACATCTGAAAAACTCCTAAAGATTTAACTCTTTTAAATGTAATCTAAGTCTTTCAACTGTTGACATTACATTTTCAAAACCAAAAAGTACAGAATTGATTTATCATTTTTAATTATTACTAGGTAACAGTTTATCTTGTAATCCATGATTATCCTCCAAGTGAGAAGGTAGAGATAAAGAAAAATCAATTCTCCAAAATGGAAGCTTTTAAGCAAATTAATACATGAAGATTCAGCCATAATTAGCATTTATACGTTTGAAGGTGGGGGGAGGACACAGATCTCCGATTAAAATGCTCAGAGGTTTCTTAGTGGAGTGCCGGTAAAGATGAAAGATTTTCAGACCAGATAGTCAGCTCCTGTGTTTTTTGGCCTGTCTCCATCTGAGTCTTGGAAATTCCAATGGGTACCATGAGGTGCCAGTGTTGTGGCTGCTGCTACACCGGCTGCAGATGTTCTGTGGGTCCTTTCACGGGAGGCGGGGCCCTACGCTCAGTGTGTGGGTGACCTATAGGATAGGGGGGTGGGGGGTGGAAGGGGGGGGCGGGCACTGTGCATATTCACATTGAGCCTGACATTCCCAAAGCTCTACGCTTCAGAGTAAGGCCTAGGAAGATCTTTCAATGCTTGCTATAAAAAGGAAAATATCACCCAGCAAACAATTTGTGGTTTCTAAAACATTCCTGGAAGGTTGCCTCAACACAATCTAAACATAAATTTAATTTCTGGATTCCCCTAAAATGTCATTTTCGAGTCATAAAATTGAATAGCAGCTTTTTTACCGCACATTAATTCTGCATTTTATATTCTCGTGCTTGTTAGTATTATCAGGACATTTAGCAATGTGAAATGAACTTTGCATTTCAATACTTCTTAAATTCGAGCCAACAAGACCTTTTCTTTCGAGACTAAACAATCTCCATCAGGAGATGAGTTGTATGTAGTTTCTCCGTGACTTTTTGGGGACAGTTCACACCTCATCATTATCCAGCAGCCAACCGGAATCGTTTCTGAAGCCTTTAGTCAAAGAACATCTGCGGTGCTTGTCTGTGCTCAGCACCGATTAGTCTCAGTGGCACCCTGGATGACCTGCGGGGTCACCTACGTGACAGACAAGCGGCAATCCCTGCCCTCTGACGGCCCTGAAACACAGGGAACCACTCCCCCCCCCCGCCCCCCCCCCCGCCCCCGCTCCTCTATCAAAGGACAAAGTCAGCCACAAACAGCGCTGTGAAATATCAGAGAAATCATCGACTCGACGTTGGCGTAATTGGCGGAGGGCGAGTCTAACCCCCTTCCTCCAGACGCCCTCCGAGATAATTAAGGAGCGCGAGAGCGTCGGCGCACTGAGCGCCCCGAAAGCCTCGCGCCGTCGTTATCGCACGTCGCCGTGATGTAATCGCGACGTAGGTTCGGCAGAAACCCGTCGCTTAAACTGAGATGAAAACAGGAATCAATAAGCGAGCAGCGAGAAACGAATGGGGCTACAGGACCCATTTTTCACATTAGCGCTTTTCTGTTAGCGATGACCGGCGCGCCACGGCGGATCGATTCTGTCGCGCTACACTGGAGCGCAGCGAGGCTATCGGACCGTGAGGCTATCGGAGCGCAGGCCCGAAACACCGTAACAGAAACGAGAAGTGCTACGCAGCAGGACGAAGAAAAGAAAAAGGTCCGAAGTCTGACTTTGTCTAAGGGTGCATTGAGGGGGCACATTAAATTCCGACTCTGCATTCTCGGGGAGGTCCTACTGCACTATGCTTTTGAAGTTCAGACTTCACTGCCTTAAAGAAAGAAAAGGGAGAGTCGTGGGACGAATTTGAAAAATCTGAATCTTTTTTTTTTTCTACTGTGGAAGTTTAAAGTACATGTGGGTGCCCTTGAGTTTGCCCACACCAGCGCTGGCACACCGCAGATCAATGGAGACAATGAGGAAGTAAAGTTAGAGATAAATCTACACTGCAAAAGTCAACAAGGATCCTGCTACTTAAGAAAAATAACCCCAGCTCTTCAATGTAAAAAAATAACTGTATATTTTCTCTCATAATAACAGTGGTCTTTTTAATCTAAACCAATTTAAAACACCAAACCTAATACGCATTAGTACCAAAACTAATATTATTCAAACTTCTTGGTTAAGCTTCACTGACAATAGCCTCAGTAACTGAGTAATAACTGACTTAGTAACTGAGAAAGGAAAACAAAAAAAACAACCTTGCTAGCCAGGTATGTTTCGAAAAAAGCACACGGCGGTTCGAATGAAAAGTACACTGCGGTTCGAATGAATACAATGCAGGCAACCTCACAGCACCTTCTGCGGTGCACTGCAGTGTCAGAGCGCAGCCGGGGCTGCTGGGTAAGATGCAGCGGGCATCAGGAGGCAGGAGCATGGCTCCGGAGCGCCGGCGTAATTACAGCGAGGTCTTTAATCCTCTCCCTGGAGGAAGGAGCGAGCGCGGAGAGCGACGACGAGGAAGAGCGGCATCCGCCCGGCGGTAATATCACCGTCTCCAGCCCCGCCCGTAGCTCCAGCCGCAGCGCTCACCCCCCCCCCCCCCTCGGCTTTGCTCGCGACGCCGGGGAGCGAAAAAAGCCCCAGGGATCGACCGCCCGCCATTAGACCAACGCTCCCGGAAAACAGGCGCTCCAGGGAACGCCTCAGGGGTCGAACGCCTGCGATCAGACCAACACGCGCTCGGCGCAGAGAGTTAGCCACTTTAGGGCGTGCTAATTGGCAATTCGCTGTCAACACAAAGTGGGATATGCCTATTACGTGTAGAAAAAAGCAAAAGCATCAATAAAATCTTCATTATTTTTTATTCATTTCACTTCATTTTATTGCCTTGTGTACAGAAATTTTAATAGTAAATTTACTTGCTGATTTAAAAAAAATATAACTCTGGATATTCTGTTCACATGAAGTGCCTTGTTGAAGGAATTTTGGCCTTCCATGTCCTACCCTGACCATTGTTGCCAAGAAGCAAGCCACTCACATGACCTCCAAGCGCGCCGATTTGGAGTCGTTGCCGGCCTGAGAGAGAACGTCGCAGGTGTAATCCCCGATGTCGCCCGACCAGGTCTGGCTGATTTGCAGGGAGCCGTCCTTCAAGGTCACGCGCCCCCCGCTGGACTGGCTGACCACGACGTCGTCTTTCTTCCACACATACCTGTGGAAGACATCTTTCTCAGTTTTCTCTACCCCACCAGTGCTTTTCCACAGAACGAGCACCCCCTGACTCCACAGCACCCCCAAAAATCACTCGCCAGAAGTATATGAACAGTACCAAAGCGGGGGTTAGAGAGTAGAGGAGACCATAAACACATCTGCATCAGCCCTGTAATGCTTTTCACAAAGGGCAGAGGATCACACCGCTAGCCTTTTATTGGCTGGTCACAGTTAATGACTTAATGCTTCCATCACACCCTTAACACTTTAGCTAATATGCTAATAGAGTGCAGGGCAAAGGTGCCCATATACTTTTCCCCCATAGTCAATTATTTAACCAGTCCAATCATTCACGTGATCTGATATTTCAGGCAAATTTCATGATAATCTGAGGTAATGACGATTGCTCTTCTGTCTCTGTGTGTAGCACATTACCGTGGTCTAATCTAAGTGGACCTGCACTGGTGGGTAGGGTTAATTGCCCCAGGGTAATTGGTGGAAATGAGAACCTACGTTCACACCGGTCCTCCTGAGTTGGAATTGGTGCTAACTCCTGCCTGCGCTTACACAGCTCTATGAGTAGCCACGCGGCAGTGCGGTGCTGGTGGCGCGGCTGACCCCAGGACCTCACCTGACGGACACTCGGGGGTCGTGGGTGGCCCCGCAGTCCAGCACGGCCATCGTCCCTTTTATGACGCGGCGGTCTGTGGGGGGCTGGGAGATGGACGTGCGGCCTGGAGGACAAAGGGGGGGGGGGGGGGGTGCAGTAAATTTGACTGAGAACAAATATTGTAAATACTGCCAGGCGGCTACATGTACGGCTCGTTCCGGGACATTAGGTTATTACAACCTTTCTTGCTAAACATGAAGAAAAAAAAGCACAAAAAACTGAGAGAGGTCTTAAAGAGACAATTTAAATTCACTTTTCAGGAAAAAGACATTAATAATGAACCTTCTGGCCCACTATAACCGCGGCCGCAAAATTACAAACGAGAACAAATCGCAGAGCGTCTGAACTGGCTTTACAGACTAGTGCTTAATGCAAATATTATCATTAATTTAGGAGACACTCACTGTTTGAAAAACAGGTAAAAATAAGCTTTGGGTCTATATGAAAGGAATTATCATAATCCCTCTTCCATCTGTCGGATGATTGAAAATTGAGATTAGCAATGAAAGAAAAATAAGTTTCCAAGACACCAAAAATGGGCAGACGTACCACATGCTACCTGGGACACAGATTCAAACCAATATTTGAGCTTTCAATTGGTTCAGAGGAGTAAATGAATGAGTAAAAGAGCTGGTTGCAACTCCAGCCATTACAGGGTTAATGTGGGAAATGCAGCCACTGCTAGAGTTCTGGGGGGAAGGAACTGGGGTTCTGAGAAGGGGAGGAGCTGGGGTTCTGAGGGGGGAGGAGCTGGGGTTCTGAGGGGGGAGGAACTGGGGTTCTGAGGGGGGAGGAGCTGGGGTTCTGGGGGGAAGGAACCGGGGTTCTGAGGGGGGAGGAGCTGGGGTTCTGGGGGGGGGAGGAGCTGTGGTTCTGGGGGGAGGAGCTGGGGTTCTGGGGGTGAGGAGCTGGGGTTCTGGGGGGGGAGGAGCTGGGGTTCTGAGGGGGGAGGAGCTGGGGTTCTGAGAGGGGGGGGAGCTGGAGTTCTGAGAGAGGAAGGTGCTAGGGTTCTGAGGGGGGGAGGAGCTGTGGTTCTGGGGGGGGGAGCTGGAGTTCTGAGAGGTGAAGGAGCTAGGGTTCTGAGGGGGGGAGGAGCTGTGGTTCTGGGGGGGAGGAACTGGGGTTCAAGAGGGGGAGGAGATGGGGATCTGAGGGGGGCGGAGCTGATGTTCGGGGGGGGGGGGATCTGGGTTACTGAGAGGGGGAGGGGAAAGGGGCTTACTCCACACGGTCAGGGCGGAGGTGGCGTTGATGGCTCCCTGGGAGTTGCTGGCATAGCAGGTGAAGCTGCCAGTGTCATGGAGGAAGACGGGCGCCACCTGCAGCCCTCCGGACTCCAAGAGGGTGAAGCGCGGGATCTGGACAGAGCCGCTGGCCAGAATCTGAGTGCCTGCAAGAAAAAGTCACACACACATGCGTGTTAGTCATGTATATACGCTCATACAACATATCACACGCACACACACAGACGCACAATCATACACAAGAGGCACATACCCCAAATGGCAGAAACTTCCCAGCCCCAGGTATAAGCACGCACACACGCACACACGCACGCACGCACGTGCACGTCCACCCACACCAGCGGTGCCTCGTGAGCTTGGCCTGGAGGACCACATTTTACCATTAAACTTTCCTTGACCTGTGTTGCCTGCTTTGCTTGGTTAGCGAGCATGCCAATCAGCCGGATAATCCGTCGCCACGGGCAGGTCATTCCCACGCGAGCGGTGCCATTTATTTCCGCCTCCCCCCCCCATTTAACCGATAAGACGGTTCAATATAGTCAAATCAATTCAGTCATCACAAAGACTGCGCTTTTCACCTGAGTCTCATTCCCTAACAGGAACAAAGGCTGTCAAAGAAACTCCGTTTATATGGCAATTTCACAAGCATTATGGGAGAATTTTGTTATGAACGGTGGACAGTCTGTGCTTAGCTGGCCTTTACGTCATCAGCCGGCTGTGGCTGTGGATACGTGGAATAAAGAGCTAAGCCATCTATGAAGTGGATTTTAGGTGGTGTATAGATATTTACATTTGTATTTAAATATTGGTGGTGTTGCTCCTGCGTGATGCTATGACGTAAAGGCAAGGACTCGTGAAGCATGCAAACACGCAAAGCAAACCGACGACAGGCTGAATCAAACCAACAGTTCTGAGGTAAAAGGAGTCGTGGCTGTGCACACGCACGTGCTCACACGCTGAAGAAAAAACACACGTGTGCACACACACACACACACACGTGCACATGCACACACACACACACACACACACACACACACACACAAACACACACACATGCGCACACACGTAAGCACACACACACACACACACACACACACACTTGTGTGCACATAGGCACACTCTCAGGAAGACCAGGAACGCACACGTTCGCACACATGCCAAGTGTTCGGCAGATACCGGTAATACGGCATCATCTAGTATTCTTGTTCAGCTCTGAATGAGTTTATTACCAGTTTTGAATGATCGCCCCATGGGGAATCTTTCTGAAAAAGCTATCATCAGTGCTTGACTTGTTAGAGCGCGCTCTATTATGCATTTCGATAATGCGGTTTCATAATTGGGAATGCTATGGCAATCACTTGAATGAATGGAGCAAATACAGTACTCCGAGATAATGACAGATCTGCGCTGTTATTGCGAGGGATTATCTCTGTAATTGGCCATTAGCTGAAAGATTATGTTATAATGCCTTTTTGTAAAGCTAAGTGTACGGCACCATATTTAAGCACCAATGTCCAGCGCAGACAGAGCAGAGAGCAGCTGCTACTTAAAAAGCTGTAGAAAGAGACATTACCAAAAACAAAAGTATTCTACGCTAGTACATCAGGCTCCAACTGACCTTAGGGGCAGAACTGACTGCTAATGCATTCCGTCCTTGAGCGTTAGTCATGCGCACGTAAGAGTACAACCAATTAACTGGATGAAAAGGCTCAGTCTGTTAAGGACGCTTTCAGGCAAATAGAGATGGCCACATTTGAGGGGTTCAAATGCTCTGTCTGAATTATAACAGATGTTCATGTTTCATGAGCTGTGATTGGCTGATCACCGTCATCTCTGTCCTATTGAATAACCATTTATTTTTTCACTATATCCAAATAGAAAGGGGATACAAGCACATATTTTTCCAGTAATCTATAGATTGCAGATCAGATGTCAGGGAAATGTAGGAGGAGATTTCAGTCACTTACATCAAATCTCAATAGTCATTTGGATTGTAATTTCTAAACATACCCAGTATGTCAGAAAGCGTGAATGAACTGATGGCATTTAATTGGCAGACGAGCACCACGATGGCAAGTGCGGGTTCGATGAGGGATACCTCTCTTCCAGGTGACGGCGGGTTTGGGCGCGCCCGAGACCTCGCAGGTGAAGGTCGCCACGGCGCCGTCGGTCACCGTGATGTCGGAGGGGGCCCAGGTGAAGACGGGGGCCATGCCTGAGGGAACCACAGAAAGCCACACCCTGACTCCCGAACCTCGAGGAGCCCAAACCGCAAAATGCCTCTGCTCCAGAGATGAAGAACAAAAAAAGTAATTTTGTCCTGCTTTCATCCTCGTTTTCAGGGGGATAATTCCCCTCCATCTTTCGCAGGAGCGTACGCACCGTCCTCAAGACAGACCGGGGGGGGAGGAAAGGAATTTGTACAAAATTGCATTAAAAAGGACCAAAAATTGCTCTGTTTGGTTATCTTAATGATAAAAACATCTCTGAGGGTCAGATGAATGGAGGAAAATGCGCATACGTGTTTGAGCGTTAGACTCCAGACTGTGCTTCTGGAGGGTGATGGAGCCAAGAAGTTCTGTGAAATCGCCGAAATCCACAGCAGGCAAGACAATTTCACGTACTCAAGGTGGCCGAAATAAAGCCAATTACAGGTCCATTTGCACCGTGACTAACGGCAAGGCGATTATCCACGATATATTTTAACAGAGACTAGGTTAGTGAAGAAAATCTCACAACTCAGTGTCTATATCTTCTACAGTGCATGCTTTCAAATTACACGCGTGTAAAATTATCCATTTGAAACATATAGAGAACATTTTGATCTACATCCAAAATATTTAATTACTTTTAAAAATTTTAACACAAAAATATGTTTCACTGGGGTGTATGCACAGGCAAGACACAAGGGTGTGCTCTACGCAAGTAGGCCCTTTAACTCGTGAGAGACGACAGATGAATCTAAGACCAATATACGCGATACCGCTCCAATAACATTTTTTGGTGCGTTATGTCTCCCCTAACATAATGTGAATTCTGACATAATGTTAATCTAATAGTCCATTGTTCGGTATTGTAATAGTAGCACATTGATCATATCTCAGAACGTAATGTACAATTACAGTATGTTTTCCATAACAGCTCTTTATGTTATACAGGAGCAGAAAGTACACGGACAAAAATACATTAAAAGCTGCTATCTTCATTTGGACTTTGCCCTGGGTTCAGTCATTATCTGTCCTTATGATGCATTACTTTCATTCATTAAAAACCTATTTTTTATCCTAATTGCTGTGTTCACTGAACATGCCAAAGTGTGGTTGTGAAGATAAGAGGGCAACTTCTAATTTAATTGCAAGTGTAAGTTTCTTTTTTTATCTCGCGCTCACAGTTTGACAAGTCAGTTTCCATGATGGCTGAACTTGCCAAACACTGCTGAGGAAGAAAAAGAAACAGAAAAAGACGCTCACATTTCATCGCGAGTCGAAGTTTACGGACAAATGTTGACTGAATCCAGGCTTTCTGAAGTGTGTAAAGAAAACTCACTGGTGACATCCAGGTAGGTGTGCGCTTGTATCTCTCCGGCCGAGTTCCTAGCGAAGCACTGGAAGATTCCGGCATCGTTGGGCTGCACCCTCCGGATCTGCAGGCCGACGCTGGACATCACCCTGTAGCGGGGGTTGTTCAACCTCTGAAGCGGCACCGAGTCCTTGTACCATTCCAGTCGGGGCGTGGGGACTCCTGCAAAACATGGCAACCGGACCGATGAGGTAGAAGTCGAGGGGAGGAGGAGGCGAAGCTGGATGTCATTTTCAGGTGTTCAATTCGTCGCATAGACACAACAAGCATTTCTTTATTAAAAACATTTTTTTTGACAAAAAAAGAAATCGTATATAACCAAAAAATTATAAACTCCTGACATGACAACCAGAGGGGTGGGAATGCAAACAAGGACCAACAACAAAAAAAGCACAAAAAAAAACTGCCAATGTAGCTTTAGGGGGATAAGAATTCATTTCCACCTCAATCTCAATCTCTTTCATGGCATCACTTTTTATTTTCTGAGACAGGTCTTTCACCAGAGACTTACATGTTAGGGGAAATGCATCAGTATTCCGGAACAAGCTACTATATATTTTACGAAAGCTTCCCCAACTCAGACCTAGGTTGGAAAAGAGTGAGACGTTTTTTTGACAGCGAAGGACCACATTTGTCTGGCACCTTCATCGGCCCCTCCCCAAAACATTCCACCTTTTCTCTTAAATTCCCACATTCCCTCGAACTTGAGCTGGTTCTCGCCCTGCCAGGGGTTGCAGAGTTTTCACCGGCAATTTGTAAAGTTGGACTCATGCTGAGTCGTGCCTCTCAGACTGAAGCAGTTCTCCCGAGGATCTTGTCTCTTTGACGTGCTATTTTGTTTTCTGAGCTCAAATATAGGCTGTTTCATTAAAACGAATTAGTGCTTCCTATAAAGAAAAGTAGGGCTTGACACGGATAAAGTCCTATCCGTGACTTCTGTAAATGTAGGTTACAATATGCTATACAGTCACAATAAGGAAGTTTTTA
This sequence comes from Anguilla anguilla, assembly GCF_013347855.1. Lineage (NCBI taxonomy): Eukaryota > Metazoa > Chordata > Actinopteri > Anguilliformes > Anguillidae > Anguilla > Anguilla anguilla. The sequence continues at coordinate 13,455,090 of NC_049217.1, forward strand.
AGCCAAGTTTTTTTTTGTACACTGCCTAATCAAAATTAAAAAATAAAAATAAATAATTTAAAAAAAGGTAATGGTATACATTATTTAAAACATTTATTTTTGGAGTAATGTGAAGTCCATTTTTAGTTTTCAAAACATTTAACAAAAACAGATTTTCCTATGAAAATGTACATGCTACGTACTATGTATTAAGCAGTATGCTTTTTACTATGTACTAAGTAGTATGCACTATTATGTATGTACCAAGTAGTATGCACTATTTAGTATGTACTATTCCATTTTTGCATTCTCTATTTTTTTCTTTTTAATGAAACCCTTATGTGTTCATACAGTGCATCGGCTTGCCCTAGGCATATTATCCACCAGCAGATCAGTCTGAATGAACAATAGAATGGAGTGAGCAGCTCGGAGGTCACTACGTGAAACCTACTGTTCTAATAACACAATGATTCGGTAATACCCTGTCAACACGGTGAAACATGGCAGACAGACATACTAAGTCCATAGGATTTACTGGGCTAGACATGAGAAAGAAAAACAGAACCGGTAAAGACACCCTTACAAGGTATCAGTGGGGTTTCATTATTGAAGTTCATTCATTCTGAATTCCCCTAAGCTCACTGTTGGTTAAAGTAGCCCTACCCATGAAGTGTCCCTCGATACAAAGCAATCAAAAACTCAATCCTCCCAACATACTGTACCGAGACTTCTCGAGCTGAGCACTGTATGAATAATAAGCTCTTCACATATGTTCGAACGTGTCCCCTGATCACAAGTGATTTAAGACTTTAAAGTCATAGAAAGAAGAAAGGGGACGTTTTAATCTTTTTTTTCCAAAGGGAAGATCAAATGTAATGAGTAAAGCAATATGGGGGCTTTGTCAGTAGCAGTTCATAAAGAAGGCAATGGACTGGCTCCATTTTAAAACTCCAGAGGATCTGGGAGCTGAGTTTGTGGTTTTAGTTCTCGCAGTCCATCGTGCCTGGATGTTCCGGCTATTTATTCTTCCATGAAATGGCTGTTGAGCGAGATTTCAGACTCCGATGAAGAACATCATTAGTCTTATTCCACCGCAGAGCTGACAAACCTGGCCCGCGTTATTAGAAGTGTTTAGGAGAACTCCAGCAGCATCTGTTTTGGCAGCTATCCAAGATCGTTTTTCTACCATTTTTTCAGTGGCTGTGCAACAACGTTAACAAAAAACCTCTCTAACAGAACAGCAAAACTTAATACCGCATCATATAGGTAAAAATGAATTAGTAACAGGGGTTGTGACACATATGCCTGAACAACTCAGAATATATAGGCCTAATATTATCATAATGTTCCTTGTGTGAGTCATAGTAAATACTTGTTGCATAGACAGTATTAGACAGGCTGCAATGTGGTTTGTCTTCAACTAAGAGAAATGAACTAAAGGCACTTTTTAGTTTTGCGGCATTATCAGTTGCTGAGATTAGCTAAAAAAAGTTGTTTGTGAAACAAAAAAAAACTTGTTTAAACGTAGTTTAAGTTTTGAACGAAGCAATTTGCTCTTAAAATAAATATGGGCATTGGTGGCCTAGATGTTCATCCGGGAGAAAGAAAATATAAAATAATTTTAAAAATCCACACAATTCTCCTGACTCAAATGCTTGACTGCAGTTGGTCTGAATGAATGGCTCACAAAACCCCTTAAAATGCCAAACTGAACGGATAGTGAGGTGCCCAGGAGAACGCAGTGTGAGCCTACCAGACAATGCAGCGGCGGAGCCTGCAGTGCTCAGCTTAAAGGCGGGACTTCAGTGTGGGAACGCATTCTGGCGGACCGCTCACCTCTCGCTTGACACTGGATGTCCACGGTTTTCTCCACCTCTCCCATGGTTTTCCTCTTGGGCTCGGCAGTGAAGTAAGGGGACTCTGTCGTGAGAAGCAAAGGGCCACTGGTTACTACGGCTGTGGCCACACCGAGGCGGCGCACAAGAGCAGCTGACAGCGGGTGGAGTTCCTCTTGACTAGGGGTCGAAAACCTTAAAACCCGAGGATTAAAACTCCAACTAAGTAGGCCACATTCGCCCCGGGATGTCCAAACTTCTGAGAAGGTCCGGTGTGGATGCATTAATTGCGACTTTTGCCCACTAAAAGTACTCTTTTGTGGTTTTTTTCTGCTGCCAAACGAAGTTAAATCTTTTGTGGAAACCACTCCTGCGAAATGGACCGTGATGTTAGCAGCTGAGCACAGAAGAGCGACAAGGAGTGAAAAAGTACCGTGTCACCTTTCTTCAAAGGCAAAAAGCTAAAGCGTGCTTATTCCATATAATAAGCAGGTGAATAAATACATATATTGAGATTGAGAATTTACTGTTGATGACAATATAGCCAACCTGCAGCATCCCCTGACTTCCACATAATGCTGCATATAACCTGCTGATGGGTCACATTCATCTTCTGAATATGCTTCAACCTGAGTCGTGCAACGCAATTGATTCCTCACATTGCGCACTTTCTCCTCTATGCATATTTATGGGACTTCTCCCTCCCTCTAATAACACAAGGCACAACTGTCACAGCGGCCTATGAATGAACAGCACCTTCCTAATGAATATCGAGGAGTTATAAATATTCAACATGTTTAGTTCTGAGGGGCTATATATTATTCTGATGGAACTATAACCAATGAAATAACATTATTGGGGGGGGGGGGGCGAAAACAGAGCGCTATTTCGTCACTGAAATGGCAGAGCAATAAGCGCAAAGGACATCGGGGTTATCTGCCCACTGCTGACAGTTTGAAAACTCGGTGATGTGATCCACAGAGAAGAACGCAGAGCCTGTCATACATGAGGTGTATGTGCACTGACAGTGCATGATTTGGCAAATGGAAAGCGATTTGTGTGGCTAAGTATTTAATTCACCCAAAAACTAACAGCCCCAAGGACTAGAATATGAGAATGAGGCTGTTGGAGAGACACTATATGGTGTATATTCTGTTTGGCAATGAATATACAAAGCAAGCAATATAAATATACATATATGTGTGGAAGAAAATCATTGTAGAACAAGTACTACACGCAGAAATACTGTTGATAACCAGGTAGATTATACATGAAAATAAAAACAATCATAGAAATAATATTTTTTTACAAAACTGTGCAATTTTAGGCAAATCAGGGAAAGTATACAATGAAATTCATGTTTTTGTACCCAAGATAGTCAAAAGGGTAATTTTCCTTTGTAGTCTCTGAGCATACAGTGTACTGGAAATGACACATTAAAGACACAGAAAACATCTGATATGTGCTGTCATTTCTTTATATGTAGGACTTGTGCTGTAATTTCTAAATCAGATTTTTTCCCCCCCATAAATTATAACCAGATCCAGGATTAGATTTTGGTGCACACTTTTTTTCCCCCTGTAAATCTGCATCCGAGAGAACCACTCACATTTCCCATTTCGTATTGCTGTTCGGCCAATTGGCAGACACTGACTAGCCAATCCGAGCTCAAAACAAATGTCTGCCAATAGACAAAACAGATGAGTCACGCCAGGCACATACAGCAGATTTTGGTCACTATACATCATTAGTAGCCAGAGGGCTGCATGGCTTGAGACGATGACTGAGTCCATCAGCTGGATTCAGCAGGCGCTAACCGTGCGACAGTGTGCTGACGGAACAGGAACCGTGGGTCGCGTGCAGAGCGGTCCCCCTTCCTCTGTTGGGCCCTATTAGCTCTGACTGCTCAATGGCAGAGGCCTAACCTGTGAGGAAGAGGAAGGCTTTGGCCTCGGCGGTCTTCGCGCTGCCGTCCGACAGCGACGCCTCGCACACGTACGGACCCACGCTGGCGGAGGTGGGGTTGACGATGGTCAGCCTCCTCCCGAACATGCCCACGCCGCTTGTCAGCTCCACGCCGTTTCGCTTCCACGACAGTCGGAGTTTCTCCACCGGCCTTGAAGCGAAGGTGGTACATTATTTGTTCAAACTTCTGTGTTTCTACATTTTCACAGGCAAACAGCATAATAGGATTTCAGAAAAATGAAGGCTTAACTGGCACGGATTGTGTGTCCCTGCAGATGAGTAATCTGTGAGTAATCTGCAAGCTGGAAAGGAATTTTACTTATTTCCTCAGCCTTTTTGTTTCGAAAAAGCGAATGCAGTCGCCAGGGTAGAAAGGCAGTTGCACAATTAAATACAGTAATTGTAGCAGAACTCTTATCGCAACCCATTCAGTAAAAAAAGCTGAATGCTTTAGACAAAGGTTTATGAAAAGAAGACAACAGGGAGTATTCAGGGAGTAACATATAAAAAATAACATAAAAGAAAAGAAATAATAATAATAAAAATTAACTTTCAACTCAAAAAAACTGCATTCAAGTCAGATTTGATTATTTATTTCTTCCTGTCTTTCAGGGGTTCGGTATCTTGTGGCTGCTAGGCCGCTTACTTTCGGTGACTAATGCCCACTTTTCAAAGGGCAGTGCGGTACTGGCATGCGGCAGGGCCCATTTAAAACGAGCTTTGATGTGCCACACTAACAGGGTGGTTTAGAAACCTCCAAAGGGCGGTGGGCGGCGGTGTGATCTGACCTTGCATTAGCCACACACTCCAGCGTGGCCTCGTTGACCCCCGCCACTACCGTCGTGTTCCTGGGAGGAATCACAATCGCTGGTGCCACAGGGTCCGCGGGACTGTCTGAATCTGAGAGAGAGAGAGAGAGAGAAAGAGAGAGGGAGGGAGACAGAGAGAGAGAGAGAGAGAAAAAGAGAGAGACGGGAGGAGGGGGTCAAGAAAGAGAGGGGGTCAAAGTTCAGCAAGTGTCAGGGAGCATGCTCCAAAGGGGGCAATCATCAGGAAACTTTACATAACTCACCCCTGTGAGACACTGCATGTGTGAATGGTGTATGCATGGCAAGGTGATTCATTTGTGCTCCTAGTATGTGAGCTGAGCTTATAAGGAAGGTGTTGGAAATGTGTGCGCATTCTACTATTTTTATGTGGAAATGCGTTGTTACAGCGCATTATCTGCTAAACTGGGCCTGTAGGTGGGGGGAGCTAGCGGAGTTCAGATGCAGACGCACGCATACAACCAGTAAACCACACGCTCACCATCAGTTTACAGGAACTCATAAATTACGGAAAACATGCATACGTTCAAGTTACAGGGCACACAAGGACAATAAGTACAGAACACACAAACTGGGATGACAGTCATCCACCAAACTACAGGCTGGCAGGCAATTACCGAAGTTGGAATTGCTTATTCCAGCTAAACCAACAACTTACAAAAGGGCGAACGGAACAGGGCCCATATCGCAGAGTTGGAGTGGGTATTTAAAATCAAACAGTTCGGGCAAATCTCCCATGAATATATGGCCAGGTTCCTGAGCATGAATTGTTAATGAAGCGTGCCGCAATCTGCTCTGAGATCGCAGCCTGTTTTTAGCCACGCTTCATTAACCGCAGACCTCTTCGGTGTCCCTTTCTCCAAAGATGGAGGGAATCTTTGAAAACTGCAGACAAACTAAATAATGGACAGATTACTTGGCAGCGGTCCCGCTTCGGAGTGTAAGGGAGGTAAGATCGTAAATGTTTGGTAGCGGATCGATGCAGCGTAGCAGAACTGGCTTCAGAATGTTCAGAGTGGTTCTGGGTGTGCTCGCTTTAACAGAAAATTTCTGCTCCAGTGCTTTTGCGCTTAATTCATCTTGGACATTTCTGCCTTGTTACCTTTATTTGTTTTGCTCTTAAAGGAAATGAATCCTGCTTTAAGACACCCAAATTCTAAGGAAAGTTAGCAAGTGATCCTAAGAAAACTTCAGCATCAGTGGAAGACAAACAGCAAACAGGCTATTCTCACATCATCAACAGAATAAAGTGATGTTATATTATTATTATTTTTTAATGTTTTTTTTGTTGGCATAACCATATTCTCTTATTTGCACCTCAGTCTATATGGATGAAACATAATCCCCCCGAAAAGGCCCATACTGCTTTCTCCACATAACACACTCAGACAGGCCATTCCCTGTGCATTTTCTTAAGTCGCCCTAAAGCGCATTTCAAATCTGCATTTTCTGCACAAAAAACAAATTACTGAAGGTATGAATATCAATGAGCAAGCTTCAGGCACCATACCCTGCAATACAATCACTGCTTCGCAGGCGTATATCTGGGTGCCCTCATTTTGAACATGTGCAAACGCAGTGTCTCTGGAGGAATGTCTAGACTGATGGATTGTTTTTTTAAGTCCCACCAAAGTTGCTAAAAGATTACCAGAATATACACAAAATTGGTCAAACTTTGTAGGTAAATCTCTAACCAAGAAAACAGAATCTGCAAGATAAAGGGAGAAACAATGGTGGAAACCACTAGGACTGGTGACTACACATGTGCTTGCAATATCCACGCATTGATTTTTTTGGATGCTGTTTTTGCACAAATTCTAGAAAAAATGCAAGTGAAGTCTTGTGATCACTTTTACTTGCACACACACAAAAAACATTTCACACCCCAAAGATCTGTCAGGACCTTTTTTTTCCTCGTCGATCGAAACTATGTCCGTGTGTGCGAATTCAAATGATTATGAATAGTGCACAGACTTGAATTCCTTCATTCATTAAATTGTGAGCCTAAGAAGGTTGATTTAATCCAGGCTGAAGTTTGCGAGGCCTATATGAATTTCACCCAGAGATGGCAGCATGATGGTTTTAACACATTTCCTTGAACTGTTCCACCAACTTCCAGAAGCCATAAACATGCTACACCTGTGCTCCAATGGGTACTTGTGGTTTGTGAGGGGTACCCATAGCTACTCATCAACACAAATACCACCCATTTACCTCACATTTATGACTTAGCGTGCATATCATAAATGAAGGACAACACATTTTGGACTTGTTGTGGTGGACATTAACCTGAAATGTTTCAGGGAGTTTCTTTCTTTTTTTTTGTTGAGGCAGGCTCAGTGCCCCTTCAAGACATCACTCAAAACACCAGGAGGGGGAGGGGTGAGGGGTGACAGGTGGCGGGGGGCTGTTGAGATTTGAAGAGAAACCTGGGGTTTTTTAATTGTCCTAAGAGAATGCCCTTTGTGCTGTGAGAAGAGCTCTCTCCTCTTACATTACATTTAGTGGGTGCTCTTATCCAGAGCAACTTACAATATAGGAGAAACATGAGTGCATTAACCTGATTAATAAAAACAACAGTGACAAACCTGGGTAATGACAGAACTGCAACACCAGCTCTAGTTAAAGTTAACTAAGCTAACCAAAAAAACAAAATTTTTAATGCAGATGAGATCAATAACAAGCTCTGAGAAACAAAGCCATAAGACAAAACATAATCTAAAACCATAAAGACACCATAACCTGAATCACTACCAATGGTGGTAGTGCTATGGGTTGGAGGGGAACCAAAATGGAATCTGAAGAGGTGGGTCTTCAGGTTGTGTCATTACATAACCGAAGATTCTGCAGCCTTGACCCCTTTGGAAAGTTTGTTCGGGCAGTACAAACAGGCATTGTGACTGGGAGAAATGACCATGCAGTGAGGGAAGAACAGCTCGCCTCCAGGTAGTGGAATAGAGAGATCTGGCCATGGCGTAACATTTGTGGATTGACTGAAGGTGCGGTGAAGCGGTTCCATTCACTGCCCTGCAGTCTAGTGCCAAGGTCCTTTTCACTTTGATGTGTGCTGTAACAGGCAGCCGCTGAAGTGAGATGAGGAGGGGTGTGACACGAGCACACTTGGGAAGATTGTAGGCTAGTGCAGCTGGGCTCCGTACTAGCTGCAAGGGTTCAGTGGCACAAGACTAGTGGGAAAGGAACTGCAGCAGTGAGAGCATCAGGGCCTTGAATACGAGCCCTGTAGAATAGGTGGACAGAAAAAATTATCTCCATACTTGAATCACAGCCACGACATGGGAAGAGAAAGAGAGTTGGTCATCTGGGGTTACCCCTAGGCGTGCTGCACCTAGATTAAAGGAGAAGACTAGCAGTGGTGAGGACATGGAAGGAATCGACAGTACCTCAGTCTTAGCAAGGTTGAGCTAAAGATGACGGTCTGTCGTCCAGCATGACATGCCCTTCAGGCATGTTGAGATGCTACGTGAGATCTGAGTGTCAGCTGTGGGGAAAAGAGGGGAAATGCTTCCCACTGTCAGCACAAACAAGGTATGAGAAACCATGGAAGGAGACATGGGAGATGGGACATAAAGGAAGGGGGGGGGGGTGGGCAGCACGTGGTTAGCTGATGTAAAGTCAGCAGATGGAACATGCTGACATCTGCAAGGATAGAGAACTTGGAAAGAAAAGGTAGGTAAGAGGAAGAGATTGAGATAACTGGGGATAGGCTGGATATGGAATTAAGAGAAGGACTTTGACTCCTGTAATGAGGGAGGGGAAATCGGATGATCTGGAGTGCCATCCAGATGAATATTGATGGACGAGGAGCACGATATCTAGATCCTCCAGGAAGCCTGCCATGGACCCAGGGAGCCCGTAAATAGCAATGTACATTCCATCTGGGTTAGAAACGTGAACAGCACTGAATTCAAATGAGGAGATTGAGAGGTGAGAGAGGAAGAGAGCGGAGCGCTCCAGAGGCTTTGAAACGAGTCAGGCGGTTCCGAAACCCCGAGCCAGGTGGGCGGGGGGTGCGTGGGAGAGAGAATAGGCGGCGGAAAGAGCCGCGGGGGTTGCCGCGCTCTCCGGGGCGATCTGGGTTTCAGCGAGGGCGAGAGAGAGAAACCGGAGGGAGAGGAGGAAAGAACGGGCTGTGATGAAACCGGCTTCCCGGGTGACAGACTGTCGGTTCCACGGGCCTCCCGCAGTGGACGGGCTGTCAGAGGGGATCAGCCTCGGAGACATCTCTCCCACTCCTGGCAGAGTTCATCGTTTGTGCCTCCCGTCTGGGCCGCTCTGCAGAGCCCTCTCAGGCCGGTAACTCAACCCTATCCACCAGGGATCTGCCTAACACCGCCAGCTCATTTTCTTTGTGGATGGGGTGTACCGCACGGCATCCCGTAACCCAGATGTCTCCATCTTCTTCCTCAGAACGGCAGGCCAATTTTACCCGCTAATTGCTTCCCCTCACGTCGAGTTCACCCAAGCGGACCCCGTAAAAGTAGCAAAGAATGTATTTCGGTTCAGCGTTTTTGCTGTGATCCAATTTCTTCTCCGCTGAACGTTGCACTTGCGTTTTCAGAGCAGCGCTAATGACAGGTCATGGTCTTCGGACCGTGTTTAATGAGTCGGTCTCCGCCATGCTTGTCCTCATAGCTTTCGGTGTTTTCTGCCAGGTTAGAGCAGGTGGAGGGAGGGAGGGATGGAGGGGGGGGCGTTTATGCAGGGGATGCAAGTCTCTCTTTCACAACCAAACATTTTCATTTGATGCCTGTGGAAAAATGTGAATGTATGAGCCACCGCCTGCTTCAGACTCAGCCTGCCGTTAACGCCAAGACCCGACAGCGGCCCTGACGGTTTCTGATGCCTGACAAGTGCCAGTGCCTAAGCGGGCATTATTCTGCAGCACAAACACTTATACCTAAAGCACCAAGCCAAAGGATAAAGATGTAGTGATGCTGTGGGAAGTCACAGTACCTATGGAGACAGCCTCAATCAATTCATCAGTGCGTATGACAACAAGCGTCAAGAGTGTTCACAACGACCACAATCAGGATGGAACAGGGGGCCTCACAGTAATGGCTTCAATTCGGAAGGTGCATGACTGTTGTGAGCTGGAGGGAGCTATAGCTCCTCGGCGCTAACAAAAAAATGGACAACATAATGTCTTCCGTAAAAGCATTACAGACCATCTGCGATCCTGCAATGCTTTATCAGGGGCACTGGCTAAGAAAAAAACACATTTCGGCCAGAAAAGACCAATAAGAATGAACCTGAAATGTTTGTTTTTTTCTTGCTTAAAAACGCTCTTGGAATTTCAGGTATAAAAAAGGTTCTACTTGTTTCACAGTGCACCACATAAAACAATGGAAAACACTGTTTCTCATAATACATGAACAAGAAATCAAATTAAAAAAAGGAAAAAGGTTTGGCACACAGTGCCCTTGGTTTCCATAAATTCTCTTACCTACAGATCCTCGGTTCTTCTTGCTTACTGTCCAGCAGGGGTAATAGGGAGAGAGAAGAAAGAAAGGAAAATGGTGTGATGTCATGTACAGTAAAGAAACAGTACATCAAAAAATCAGAATTTTACCGAAACATCCTGAAACATCCTCCTACACAACAGACACAACTAAAATACAACATTGACACAATCAAACCACTGACTGAGTGCCAACAGTTTTGTTCAAAAGACCTCTTAGGAATAAATATTTGCACAATCGAGACACACACTTAGAGGGCGCCATGGGCTGTTCTCTAAAAGCTCCATGTGAGCGCCTGTATCAGTCTGTGTGAAGTGGAAACGGGCGATCCATCCGAGACAGCCCAGCAACATAAGATGGCCGAGAAAGCCACGCGGCAGGTGCCACTGCTGCCGGGACACGAGAGCCAAAGACATGGCCCAAAATCACCACAGCTGCACCTGCAGCAATGCAGTGGTTCCATCAGCGCGATGTCCTGACATCGGGTGAGAGCTACCTACAGCACTATACAAAGAATTCAACTATATGTGTGAATTATGCACTTAAAATACATAATCCAGTATGTACAGTCCCAAGTCTTTGTAATGTACTTTATCTTTCTTTACAGAAAAACTAAAAAAAAAAATTAAAAAAAAAAAAAACTTCTTATCACATTCATTGTTACTGTGCATCACTGACCTGAGACTCACACTGTGGCTCAAGAAACATTCTGTCTTTCTAGGTGTGAAAAGCTATTATTGGCCACGGATGCATTTTATTTCCCTTAGGCTGAAGGACTGGGCAGCTATTCAAAGGAGAGAACTTTTACTTTGATCAGCCAGTATTTATATGTCAATTATGTTCTTCAAGCGAGACACTAAATTAATTGACCATTACACCTTTTTTGTTCTGTCCTTGAGACCCGGCTTTCATACGGTTATACGGTTAATCATTTTTGGCATTTATTTCACACATATCAACTGAAACACCGCACAAACAGAGTACAAGTGACATTTGTCCTTAACATCTGTTTAAGAACTCCTTGTGAAGAACTCCATTTGTATTCCACGTCTACTTTAAACTGCCAAAACCCCAATTCAGATGTTCATGCAAATCTCAAATCTCTGCTGCTCTGTGCTTTGGGAGTAGAATTTGAAAGTTCAAGTTCCTGTTGTGTCTGAAGTGATGCCCTTTGAGAGGGACATGTTTTTAAACAAGTTTAAAACTTGTTGTGCATTTGCGAAGTATAATACTGTTTTAATTTCTGCATAGGACTCTTCTATATATTTCATGCTACACAGAAGGCATTGTTGAGGCTAAAACAAACAAAAGGTTTTACAGGGCTCGACACTAACTTTTAAAAGTGGCTGCCAGGCTTGGCAACCAGGCATCACATTTTGGATGCCGAAATTGACAATGTGGTTGCCTTTTTTTTAACACCGTAGGTTTAGGGCAATGAAGATTTTAGGTAATTGTATCCAACATTTTAATGATAAAATAATGACATAAATAATATTTAAAATATTTATTACATTTGTATTATATTTCTCGGTTGTTTTAACAGACACTTAACAGGAATGAAATCTGAAAAGAGATTTAACTTCACATGTCAGAACTGCCATCCTCAATGCTTGGAATAAAAAACCGGCAGCAGTTCTGTTGTTTCACTCCGTCTCAATTTGACGTTCCGGTTCAGCAGCGTCAGTGTCAGTATCATTACAGTCACTTCGCGGATTATTTCGTGATCTTGACAGGTTATCGTTTGACTTTTTAACTCCACAGTCAAACGATGTCATTTCTTTCACCACTGCGACAATGCTCAGCAGGCTGTCTGCATGCGTGTGAAAGGTGGCTCCGTGACGCCAGCTAAGGGGAAGGGTTGACTGAATACAGCTGTCAATGGCAGCTATTAAGGTGTTAAAGGAAAATAAAAAAACAAATATTTTAACAGGAGGCCTGAAGTAACCTTGATGCCTTGATGTGGCTTCAGAGGACAAGAGGTACATTTTGTATTGTACACAAACGCAGTTTGGTTGGTTCAGAGTATCTTTACAGAGGCAACAAAATAAAGTGTTGAAATTTTATTGAAATTGGGAGTTGCTAATTTAGAATGTTTTTATTTATTGTTATATATTCTTTAAAAAAAAATACTACAGAAAAAGTTAAATATGTATTTGTTTATGAATTATATTGTATTATATTGCAATCACTCGGAAGACACTTTTATCCAGAGCAATGCACAGTACTGGAGAACATCAGTGTTAGTCTCATTTACAATCAATACAAAAATGCGGTGTTCCCATGAAGGCACAGAGGCCGATGCATAATCATCAAGTGTAATAGTACAGTAACCTTGCAACCAATCCGTATAGTAACAAAAGAATGTACGAACAGACAGATAACCTGTCTTTACACAGCTATGCTAAAACATTATTCAAAAGGAAATCCAGAGAAAGGGAAAAAGGAAGGTTATCTAAAGGGAGGGTCAGGGAGACATGGCAATGTTTTAAAAGCTGTGTTCAGTCTGCATAGGAAGCTGGGCAGCATTTTCTACGGTGCTGCAGTGGAAAGCTCATTTCACCACCGGGAGGCCAGAACAGATGGGAGACGTGTCCTAGATGCAGAGGTAGCAGAATGGATAGGCAGGTGTGTAGCATCTGATGCATATAACAGAGCCGTCCCTTCTGCTACCCAATGGGCTAGCACGAAGGCTTTGAATGCAACTAATATTAACCTACCAGCTGGGATTCAATCTCATTTGTCCCTAACTTGTGTAAGACATAGTTAAGGACAAATCTTGATTGAATATAGGCCACTGGTTCATTTCATGAGTGGCTAGCCTGGGCCAAGTCTATTAAACCAGTTATGTGGTGGTTCGGGCAGGTCCAATGCAAAACCCAAATTGTAACCCCATTGTAACTTTCAAATTCTACTCCCAAACTAAGATGCACCTCCGTTCTCTTTAGGGTTGCCACTGCTGGGTTAATGGATGACTAGAATGACAGACAGACAGACCGAGACAGACAGACAGAGACAGATTAACTTTTCTGGAAGCACAGGAAAAATTCTCAAAATTACAGTCTTAGAACTTCAGTCAGAAATCTGTCTTATGATGCGACGATACGGTGTGTGTCCTTTGAGCACTGAGTCTCCATGCATTACAAGATTTATACACAAACAAAAATCCCTGTTCCTAAAAATAAGCAAACATACTGCAGAGGTAATGTGAGTACAAGGACAGCCTGCAATATGGAGACGGAAAGGTCGGGTTTGATACGGCTCTGTGTTTACCCTTATTCCTGCTTGCCTTAGCGCCCCTCCCCAGAGGTACTCTCAGGTCTCATTCGGAAGGAATGCACTATAAACTTGCAAGGCTGAGGCGGAGGGAAACTCATTTCTGGCCGCTACCCTTCCGCCTGCGCTTCCTACCCCTGCTTCTATTTCTTTTGTTTATGCGCTTGTTTTCCGAGAGATATGGGGAAGGCCAGAGAGCCCATTTCTGCACTCACTCAACTGCGGACTCCATAGGGTGGCAGAATATATGGCGACTGCCTCTGCCATATGCAATGTAACTGGGGAAGAAGGTCTAGCACGCAACTCTATGATAATGGGCTGGATTTAAACGACACCCGTCCTCAACTTTGACTCACGAATGAATGCATGAACGCAATGTACCCACCAAACTGTGTCTGAGAAGAAAATACCAAACACGGCAATTTAAGTTGCGAGTCAAAGTTAAGGACAAGTGTTGATTGAATACAGACAAAAGTTGATGACACAAGATGTTTAAGGCAAATGAAAAGGCAAATATTTTAACCGGAGGCCTCAAGTAACCTTGGCGCCTTAATGGGAGATTTGGCTTCACAGGGCAAAAGGACAGGAAACAGTTACTCTGTTTATTGTCATCTGACAATAACACCCCCCCACAGAAGGCGGCCTTTTTTCTCAGCTCTGAGAAAACACACAATGCCAACCGATCTCTTTTCATTTCATCAGGCGGCAGTCTCTGAAACGTGTTCATCCAGCAAAAGTGTGCGAGTGGGATCAAAATAATTACACACAGTAGCAGTCTATTGCACTGTTCTTTACAATTTCTGTTTACCAGCACAATTTTCAATTTTCTGGGCGCCTCAGTTCAAGTATTGAACTGAGGTACCCAGTAAAGCAGTTTCTCTGTACTACACAGTCCTCCAATTTTTTCAGTTGATGGTTAAAAAACAATCTGTACCTATTTGATGCTGTTAATTGCCTGTATTAAATTTTACAGAATCATACAGATATGCATTATCAGGGCGTATGGTGGGTCCAGAAATGCATAAACTATAGCTCCCCCAACTGTATATACAGGTAAACCAAGAACAATCTTCATTTATTTCGCCTTACTTGTGAGACTTCATCCTTGACCTCATTCTTGAAAGATAATTCTTTAACAATAATTCTTTATTAAATGATAAATAAAATTGAACAGCAACCAGTCAAAACACATCTTTGTCTGTACAAAGAATTTAAGTAGCAATGCTAAAAGAGAGAACTCATGGAAAGATTGTGCATTCATTATTTGTAGTAATGCCCTTGATATGATAGAGTCAGACAGTTCAATTGAGTGATGACAAGAAACTGAATCTAAACTAAACTAAAAAGACTTAGCACACAGGTTGTAAGTTACTCCAATAGTTTACAAAATATAAACTATCTAGAATTCCACAGAAACTGAGCAATAACACATTTTAATTCAAATACAATTTAGTTTTAAACTAAACAAAAGAAAGTTAAAAATAATGTTATACAATGCCTTCATAATATTAGAGTGCTATGTCGGGGCACCACATTGCAAGGCTGTTAAAAAAGAAGCACAGAGGGCAACAAGACTGGGTATCAAACACTTAACTTATCAAGACAGACTGAAGACAATTAATCTATTCAGTAAAAGACTCCATGGGGATTTCATCAACATTTTTTAATATTTTGAAAGGAATGTAAAAAGTGAATTATAGATGCAATTTCAAGCTATGTTTTGTCAACTGAACAAGAGTGCAGAGGTTGAAATTCTAAAAAAAACTTTTCCCCACTGGTAGTAGGGTGGTTTTTTCTTTCACCACACAGAAGTTTTATTGCAAAGAAGAACTTTCCAACTCACAGAGAAGAATTAGAGTCCCCTTGGGTGTTGAAGATTAGGCCTGATGCAGTGCAATGGAAGATACATTCCAGACTGTGGGCAAAATGACAAGCATAGTTGGCCTATGCTTATAATGAAATGCAAGATTGAAAAGACTGAAATTTTTTGTCATTTTTTTCACATACATAAGGTTCTTATCCAAGTATATTCACAAGTCAACTAATAAAGTTAGTTCAAAACCCGACGTCACTAAACCAACATTTTATAGTGAATGGAAAAAGCAGCTTTTTCACATTTCATTTTGAAAGGTTTTAGTATAACACCGACATATTTCTTATTTGAATAGTTGCTCTTTTTATCTCATGCATCTTTATCTCTGTAATTAAAAGTATTTTTATCAACTGGATAATCAATTCATTAATTAATACATAAATTAATGAATTTTTTCTTTCATTTGTACATTTATTTCCCCCGTTTCTTCTGTTTTAGAATGACCTGTTGTACTATAGCTTCCTGTCACTGTAATGACACCTGCAGAGGAAGAAAAACTGCTGAAGCAAAGACACTCCTCTCCTCTGATATACTCATCCAAAACCTGAGCTGGGCCTGATGAAACATTGTCATGGACACCATTCTGGTACCAGACTGTGGGACTCTCCATGTCCTACAGCAGATCTGTAACTTAACAGGATAAGCTGCACACGCTTTTGTAATTCAGGAACAACCTGTGGGCGTAAGTGTCTCAAAATGGTTTCTATAATGATCCACAGCAGGGGTAGGTGACCCTGATCCTGTCGAGCCAGTGACGCTTCTGACTTTCGTTCCATCTCTGTCTGATGGATTATTAAGCAACTGAGAATATTCAGAGCCTGAATGGAGTGCCTCAAGCACATGCTCACCAGCACTCAGTAAGCCTAATAATGAATTCAAGTATAGTTGTGGATTTCGATGGAATATAGAAACCAGGAACATCTCTGGCACTCCAGGACCATGTTTGCCTAACCCTAATCTATAGTTATTTTCACTTTTTGCATACAAAGGAGACATTTATGCTTTCAATATCCGTCCCTGGATTGATAAGTCAACACCCAAAGTCAATGTGCACAGCTGGCTCCTTATTTGGAGATGAGCCACTGGCCAAGTCTGCCAAACCAGAAAATGCTTCTGAATATTTGGAGCTAGATGCCCATTTGTACCATAGCACGTTTGGCAAACACTGCTCTCAGACATATTGGTAATGCAAACTCATTTGGCACGACAGTCCCGATACAGCTTCTGGGAGAAATGAGCACTGGGGCCTCCTGCATAAGATAAGCAATCCCTCC